>NC_068446.1:2481790-2494290 GCF_023373465.1 Oncorhynchus keta | reverse complement strand
TTAGTGATGGCCTAGGAACAGTGGGTTAACTGCTTTTTTCAGGAGCAGAACAACAGATTTTTAACTTGTCAGCTCAGGGATTTGATCTTGCAACCTTTCGGTTACTAGTCCAATGCTCTAACCACTAGGCTACCTGCCACCCCGGCTGTGTGGTCCCATGGTGTTTATACTTGCGTGCTATTGTTTGTGCAGATGAAAGTGGTACCTTCAGGATTTTGGAAATTTTGGAAAATGAACCAGACTTGTGGAGGTCTACAATTGGAGGTATTGGCTGATTTCTTCAGATTTTACCATGATGTCAGCAAAGAGGCACTCAAATAATGTCAATTAGCCTATCAGAAGCTTCTAAAGCCATGACATAATTTTCTGGAATTTCCCAAGCTGTTTAAAGGCACAGGCAACGTAGTGTATGTAATCTTCTGACCCACTGTAATTGTGATACAGTGAATTATAAGTGAAATAATCTGTCTGTAAGCAATTGTTGGAAAAATTACTTGGGTCATGCACAAAGTAGATGTCCTAAGCAGATCACTGCGCCTGTACACAGCTCATCTGTAAATAGCCCATCCAATCTACCTCATCCCCATACTGTATTTATTTATTTATCTTGCTCCTTTGCACCCCAGTATCTCTACTTGCGCATTCCTCTTCTGCACACCCTACCATTCCAGTGTCTTATGGCTTGAATCCCGCTAACGGGATCGATATGACAATAGCCAGTGAAAGTGCAGGGCGCCAAATTCAAAACAACATAAATCTCCTAAGCAAAATTCCTCAAACATCCAACTATTTTACACCGTTTCAAGATAAACTTGTTGTTAATCCAACAACACATCACTAACCTTTGATGATATTCATAAGATGACACTCATAAGACATCATGTTACACAATACATGTATGTTTTGCTCGATAAAGTTCATATTTATATACAAAAATCTGAGTTTACAAGCGCGTTATGTTTAGTAGTTCCAAAACATCCGGTTATTTTGCAGAGAGCCACATCAATTTACAGAAATACTCATAACATTTACATTTACATTTAAGTCATTTAGCAAACGCTCTTATCCAGAGCGACTTACAAATGGTGCATTCACCTTATGACATCCAGTAGAACAGTCACTTTACAATAGTGCATCTAAATCTTGGGGGGTGAGAAGGATTACTTATCCTATTAGGTATAAAAGGTGGGGTTTCAGGTGTCTGAGGTGGTGATTGACTGTCCTGGCGTCGTGAGGGAGTTTGTTCCACCATTGGGGGCCAGAAAACAGTTTTGACTGGGCTGAGTGGAACTTTTCCTCAGTGGTAGGGAGGCGAGCAGGCCAGAGGTGGATGAACGCAGTGCCCTTGTTTGGGTGTAGGGCCTGATCAGAGCCTGGAGGTACTAGGTGCCGTTCCCTTCTCATAATAAACATTGATATAAGATTCAACTATTATGCATGGAATTATAGATACACTTCTCCTTAACCGCTGTGTCAGATTTCAAAAAGCTTTACGGAAAAAGCACACCATGCAATAATCTGAGTCAGACAACAAATCAAGTCATACAGATACCTGTCATGTTGTGGAGTCAACAGAAGTCAGAAATAACATTATAAACACTTACCTTTGATCATCTTCATCAGAATGCACTCCCAGGAATCCCAGGTCCACAATAAATGTTTGATTTGTTCGATAAAGTCCATCATTTATGTCCAAATACCTCCAAAAAAGTCCAAAAAGTTATATTACAGTTCATAGAAACATGTCAAACAATGTATAGAATCAATCTTTAGGATGATTTTATCATAAATCTTCAATAATGTTCCAACCGGAGAATTCCTTTGTCTTCAGAAATACAATGGAACTCAAGCTAACTCTCACGCGAATGTGCGTGACCAGCTCGTGGCACTCTGCTAGACCACTGACTCATCCAGCTCCCATTCCCCCTCCTTCACAGTAGAAGCATCAAACAAGGTGCTAAAGACTGTTGACATCTAGTGGAAGCCTTAGGAAGTGCATTTTGACCCCATAGACACTGTATATTCGATAGGCAAATAGTTGAAAAACTACAAACCTCAGATTTCCCACTTCCTGGTTGGATTTCTTCTCAGGTTTTTGCTTGCCATATGAGTTCTGTTATACTCACAGACATCATTCAAACAGAAACTTCAGTGTGTTTTCTATCCTCATCTACTAATAATATGCATATATTAGCAACTGGGCCTGAGTAGCAGGCAGTTTACTCTGGGCACCTTATTCATCCACTCTACTCAATACTGCCCCCAGCCATAACAAGTTATTTGCTATTGTTACGTCCGTCATTAGAATGAGACCAAGGTGCAGCGTGGTAAGCTTACATTTTTTCTTTATTTAAAATGACACCGAAAAACAACTAAGTAAGAAAACGAACGTAAAGCTATATGCAGTGCAGAACGCAACTACACACAAACAAGATTCCACAACTTAAGTTGGGAAAAAGGGATGCCTAAATATGATCCCCAATCAGAGACAACGAATGACAGGTGCCTCTGATTGGGAACCATACCCGGCCAAAAAAGAAATAGACAAACTAGAATGCCCACCCAAATCGCACCCTGGCCTAACCAAATAGAGAAATAAAAAGGCTCTCTAAGGTCAGGGCGTGACAGCTGTATTGTAATTACTTCGCCACCATGGCCTATTTATTGCCTTACCTCTCTTATCCTACCTCATTTGTACATGCTGCATATAGATTTTTCTACTGTATTATTGATTGTATGTTAGTTCAACTCTGTGTTGTTGTATGTGTCGAACTGTTTTGCCTTATCTTGGCCAGGTCGCAGTTGCAAATAAGAAACTTGTTCTCAACTAGCCTACCTGGTTAAATAAAAGTAAAATAAATAAAAAATTAATGAAATAACCGACTTTCTAAAACTATAGCTTGTTAATTAACAAGAAATGTGTGGAGTGGTTGAAAAAATAGTTTTAATGAAAGTGTATGTAAACTTCCAACTTCAATTGTATATGTGAAAACTCTGATAGCATCCGAAAGCACCATAATCTCAGTAAAACTTTTCCTCAGGCTAATATAATGGTGTTCCATCTCCTTACCAGTACAACGGTCATATTCTATGACAATCTAACAACACCATCAAGCTTTTTGGACTTAATTTCGAAACTATGACATCATTTCCTGTTGTTTTGACAGAGAACGCAGGCAGGGAGCAGGTGGTGGCGGGGGAAGAGTGGCGTACCAACGTCACTGTGATGACTACCATGGCGGTGGGTGTGGTTGTTGTTGAAGGCGGAGGCAGCAAACACAGAGTGGCGATAGAGGCCAAACCGCCGCTGCAACCCAAGCTGGATGTGATCAAGAAGGAGCAGAATAAGAAGAGCCAGAGCTACAAGATGGAGTCAGGATCTGGGGGAGTCAAAGCCAACATTCCCAGGTTTTCTCTGGAGGACAAGAGGGAGACCGAATATGTAAGTAATGACTCCGTCTAGCAGCATGGATATAGATATTTAACTAATACCAACCACACCTATTTCTCACCTACCATACAGAGAACCACCTGTTTACTGACACACACAGACCCCCCTCATCTGTTTACTGACACACACAGATTCCCCCCTCATCTGTTTACTGACACACACAGACCCCCCTCTCATCTGTTTACTGACACACACATACCCCCCTCATCTGTTTACTGACACACACAGACCCCCCTCATCTGTTTACTGACACACACAGACCCCCCTCATCTGTTTACTGACACACACAGACCCCCCCCTCATCTGTTTACTGACACACACAGACCCCCCTCATCTGTTTACTGACACACACCCATACTTTACTGACACACACAGACCCCCTCATCTGTTTACTGACACACACAGACCCCCCTCATCTGTTTACTGACACACACAGACCCCCCCTCATCTGTTTACTGACACACACAGACCCCCCCCCTCATCTGTTTACTGACACCCACCCATACTTTACTGACACACACTCATGTTAGTACTGTGTTACTACTGTGTTACTACAGTGTTAGTACTGGGTTAGTACTGGGTTAGTGCTGTGTTAGTACTGGGTTAGTACGGTGTTAGTACTGGGTTAGTGCTGTGCTAGTACTGTGTTGTTACAGTGTTAGTACTGTGTTGCTACAGTGTTACTACTGTGTTGCTACAGTGTTGCTACAGTGTTACTACTGTGTTTGTACTGTGTTAGTACTGGGTTAGTACTGGGTTAGTGCTGTGCTAGTACTGTGTTGCTACAGTGTTACTACTGTGTTGCTACAGTGTTACTACAGTGTTACTACTGTGTTACTACTGTTTTACTACTGTGTTAGTACTGGGTTAGTACTGGGTTAGTGGTGTGCTAGTACTGTGTTGCTACAGTGCTAGTACTGTGTTGCTGCAGTGTTACTACTGTGTTACTACTGTGTTACTACTGTGTTTCTACAGTGTTAGTACTGTGTTTCTACAGTGTTAGTACTGTGTTAGTACTGGGTTAGTACTGGGTTAGTACTGTGTTAGTACTGGGTTAGTACAGTGTTAGTACTGGGTTAGTGCTGTGTTACTACAGTGTTAGAACTGTGTTAGTACTGGGTTAGTGCTGTGTTAGTACTGGGTTAGTACTGGGTTAGTACTGTGTTAGTACTGGGTTAGTGCTGTGTTAGTACTGTGTTAGTACTGGGTTGCTACTGTGTTACTACTGTGTTACTACTGTGTTACTACTGTGTTACTACAGGGTTAGTACTGGGTTAGTGCTGTGTTACTACAGTGTTTGTACTGTGTTAGTACTGGGTTAGTACTGGGTTAGTGCTGTGCTAGTACTGTATTTCTACAGTGTTAGAACTGTGTTAGTACTGGGTTAGTGCTGTACTAGTACTGGGTTAGTGCTGTGTTAGTGCTGGGTTAGTACTGGGTTAGTGCTGTGTTAGTACTGGGTTAGTACTGGGTTAGTACTGTGTTAGTACTGGGTTAGTACTGTGTTAGTACTGTGTTAGTACTGTGTTAGTACAGTGTTAGTACTGGGTTAGTGCTGTGTTAGTACTGGGTTAGTGCTGTGCTAGTACTGTGTTGCTACAGTGTTACTACTGTGTTACTACAGTGTTTGTACTGTGTTAGTACTGGGTTAGTACTGGGTTAGTGCTGTACTAGTACTGTGTTTCTACAGTGTTAGTACTGTGTTGCTACAGTGTTAGTACTGTGTTGCTACAGTGTTTGTACTGGGTTAGTACTGTATTACTACTGTCTTACTACTGTGTTACTACTGTGTTACTACTGTGTTAGTACTGGGTTAGTACTGGGTTAGCTGTGTGCTAGTACTGTGTTTCTACAGTGTTAGTACTGTGTTACTACTGGGTTAGTACTGGGTTAGTGCTGTACTAGTACTGTGTTTCTACAGTGTTAGTACTGTGTTGCTACAGTGTTAGTACTGTGTTAGTACTGGGTTAGTACTGGGTTAGTGCTGTGCTAGTACTGTGTTGCTACAGTGTTAGTACTGTGTTGCTACAGTGTTTGTACTGTGTTAGTACTGGGTTAGTACTGGGTTAGTGCTGTGTTGCTACAGTGTTAGTACTGTGTTAGTACAGTGTTACTACTGTGTTAGTACTGTGTTAGTACTGTGTTAGTACTGGGTTAGTGCTGTGCTAGTACTGTGTTGCTACAGTGTTAGTACTGTGTTGCTACAGTGTTAGTACTGTGTTAGTACTGGGTTAGTACTGGGTTAGTGCTGTGCTAGTACTGTGTTGCTACAGTG
Organism: Oncorhynchus keta; assembly: GCF_023373465.1. Classification (NCBI taxonomy): domain Eukaryota; kingdom Metazoa; phylum Chordata; class Actinopteri; order Salmoniformes; family Salmonidae; genus Oncorhynchus; species Oncorhynchus keta. The sequence goes on along the minus strand of NC_068446.1, from coordinate 2,488,564 downwards.
TTACTACTGTGTTACTACTGTGTTACTACAGTGTTTGTACTGTGTTAGTACTGGGTTAGTACTGGGTTAGTGCTGTGCTAGTACTGTGTTTCTACAGTGTTAGTACTGTGTTAGTACTGGGTTAGTGCTGTGCTAGTACTGTGTTGCTACAGTGTTAGTACTGTGTTGCTACAGTGTTAGTACTGTGTTAGTACTGGGTTAGTGCTGTGCTAGTACTGTGTTACTACAGTGTTAGTACTGGGTTAGTGCTGTGCTAGTACTGGGTTAGTGCTGTGCTAGTACTGTGTTGCTACAGTGTTAGTACTGTGTTGCTACAGTGTTTGTACTGTGTTAGTACTGGGTTAGTACTGGGTTAGTGCTGGGTTAGTGCTGTGCTAGTACTGTGTTGCTACAGTGTTTGTACTGTGTTAGTACTGTGTTAGTGCTGTACTAGTACTGTGTTTCTACAGTGTTAGTACTGTGTTGCTACAGTGTTTGTACTGTGTTAGTACTGGGTTAGTACTGGGTTAGTGCTGTACTAGTACTGTGTTTCTACAGTGTTAGTACTGTGTTGCTACAGTGTTAGTACTGTGTTAGTACTGGGTTAGTGCTGTGCTAGTACTGTGTTGCTACAGTGTTAGTACTGTGTTGCTACAGTGTTAGTACTGTGTTGCTACAGTGTTAGTACTGTGTTGCTACAGTGCTGTACTAGTACTGTGTTTCTACAGTGTTAGTACTGTGTTAGTACTGTGTTGCTACAGTGTTTGTACTGTGTTAGTACTGTGTTGCTACAGTGTTAGTAGTGTGTTAGTACTGTGTTGCTACAGTGTTAGTACTGGGTTAGTGCTGGGTTAGTGTTGTGCTAGTACTGTGTTGCTACAGTGTTAGTATTGTGTTGCTACAGTGTTAGTACTGTGTTAGTACTGCATTAGTACAGTGTTAGTACTGTGTTGCTACAGTGTTAGTACTGTGTTGCTACAGTGTTAGTACTGTGTTAGTACTGGGTTAGTGCTGTGCTAGTACTGTGTTGCTACAGTGTTAGTACTGTGTTGCTACAGTGTTAGTACTGTGTTAGTACTGTGTTAGTACTGGGTTAGTACTGGGTTAGTGCTGTGCTAGTACTGTGTTTCTCCAGTGCTAGTACTGTGTTGCTACAGTTTTAGTACTGGGTTAGTGCTGTGCTAGTACTGTGTTGCTACAGTGTTAGTACTGTGTTAGTACTGGGTTAGTGCTGTGCTAGTACTGTGTTACTACAGTGTTAGTACTGGGTTAGTGCTGTGCTAGTACTGGGTTAGTGCTGTGCTAGTACTCTGTTGCTACAGTGTTAGTACTGTGTTGCTACAGTGTTAGTACTGTGTTAGTACTGTGTTGCTACAGTGTAAGTACTGGGTTAGTGCTGGGTTAGTGTTGTGCTAGTACTGTGTTGCTACAGTGTTAGTACTGGGTTAGTGCTGTGCTAGTACTGTGTTACTACAGTGTTAGTACTGGGTTAGTGCTGTGCTAGTACTGGGTTAGTGCTGTGCTAGTACTGTGTTGCTATAGTGTTTGTACTGTGTTGCTACAGTGTTTGTACTGTGTTAGTACTGGGTTAGTGCTGTACTAGTACTGTGTTTCTACAGTGTTAGTACTGTGTTGCTACAGTGTTTGTACTGTGTTTGTACTGTGTTAGTACTGGGTTAGTACTGTGCTAGTACTGTGTTTCTACAGTGTTAGTACTGTGTTGCTACAGTGCTAGTACTGTGTTGCTACTGTGTTACTACAGTGTTAGTGCTGGGTTAGTACTGGGTTAGTGCTGTGTTAGTGCTGTGTTAGTACTGGGTTAGTGCTGTGCTAGTACTGTGTTTCTACAGTGCTAGTACTGTGTTGCTACTGTGTTAGTACTGTGTTGCTACAGTGTTAGTACTGTGTTGCTACAGTGTTAGTACTGTGTTGCTACAGTGTTAGTACTGTGTTAGTACTGTGTTGGTACTGGGTTAGTGCTGTGCTAGTACTGTGTTGCTACAGTGTTAGTACTGTGTTAGTACTGTGTTGCTACAGTGTTAGTACTGGGTTAGTGCTGGGTTAGTGTTGTGCTAGTACTGTGTTGCTACAGTGTTAGTACTGTGTTGCTACAGTGTTAGTGATGTGTTAGTACAGGGTTAGTGCTGTGTTAGTGCTGGGTTAGTACTGGGTTAGTGCTGTGTTAGTACTGGGTTAGTACAGTGTTAGTACTGGGTTAGTGCTGTGTTACTACAGTGTTAGAACTGTGTTAGTACTGGGTTAGTGCTGTGCTAGTACTGGGTTAGTGCTGTGTTAGTGCAGGGTTAGTACTGGGTTAGTGCTGTGTTAGTACTGGGTTAGTACTGGGTTAGTACTGTGTTAGTACTGGGTTAGTGCTGTGTTAGTACTGTGTTAGTACTGTGTTAGTACTGTGTTAGTACAGTGTTAGTACTGGGTTAGTGCTGTGTTAGTACTGGGTTAGTGCTGTGCTAGTACTGTGTTGCTACAGTGTTACTACTGTGTTATTACAGTGTTTGTACTGTGTTAGTAGTACTGTGTTAGTACTGGGTTAGTACTGGGTTAGTGCTGTACTAGTACTGTGTTTCTACAGTGTTAGTACTGTGTTGCTACAGTGTTTGTACTGGGTTAGTACTGTGTTACTACTGTGTTACTACTGTGTTAGTACTGGGTTAGTACTGGGTTAGTGGTGTGTTAGTGCAGGGTTAGTACTGGGTTAGTGCTGTGTTAGTACTGGGTTAGTACTGGGTTAGTACTGTGTTAGTACTGGGTTAGTGCTGTGTTAGTACTGTGTTAGTACTGTGTTAGTACTGTGTTAGTACAGTGTTAGTACTGGGTTAGTGCTGTGTTAGTACTGGGTTAGTGCTGTGCTAGTACTGTGTTGCTACAGTGTTACTACTGTGTTATTACAGTGTTTGTACTGTGTTAGTAGTACTGTGTTAGTACTGGGTTAGTACTGGGTTAGTGCTGTACTAGTACTGTGTTTCTACAGTGTTAGTACTGTGTTGCTACAGTGTTTGTACTGGGTTAGTACTGTGTTACTACTGTGTTTCTACAGTGTTAGTACTGTGTTGCTACAGTGTTTGTACTGTGTTAGTACTGTGTTGCTACAGTGTTAGTGATGTGTTAGTACTGTGTTTCTACAGTGTTAGTACTGTGTTGCTACAGTGTTAGTACTGTGTTAGTACTGGGTTAGTGCTGTGCTAGTACTGTGTTGCTACAGTGTTAGTACTGTGTTGCTACAGTGTTAGTACTGTGTTGCTACAGTGTTAGTACTGTGTTGCTACAGTGTTAGTACTGTGTTAGTACTGGGTTAGTACTGGGTTAGTGCTGGGTTAGTGCTGTGTTAGTACTGTGTTGCTACAGTGTTTGTACTGTGTTAGTACTGTGTTTCTACAGTGTTAGTACTGTGTTAGTGCTGGGTTAGTGTTGTGCTAGTACTGTGTTGCTACAGTGTTAGTACTGTGTTGCTACAGTGTTAGTGATGTGTTAGTACTGGGTTAGTGCTGTGTTAGTGCTGGGTTAGTACTGGGTTAGTGCTGTGTTAGTACTGGGTTAGTACAGTGTTAGTACTGGGTTAGTGCTGTGTTACTACAGTGTTAGAACTGTGTTAGTACTGGGTTAGTGCTGTGCTAGTACTGGGTTAGTGCTGTGTTAGTGCAGGGTTAGTACTGGGTTAGTGCTGTGTTAGTACTGGGTTAGTACTGGGTTAGTACTGTGTTAGTACTGGGTTAGTGCTGTGTTAGTACTGTGTTAGTACTGGGTTACTACTGTGTTACTACTGTGTTAGTACTGTGTTACTACTGTGTTAGTACTGGGTTAGTGCTGTGCTAGTACTGTGTTGCTACAGTGTTACTACTGTGTTATTACAGTGTTTGTACTGTGTTAGTAGTACTGTGTTAGTACTGGGTTAGTACTGGGTTAGTGCTGTACTAGTACTGTGTTTCTACAGTGTTAGTACTGTGTTGCTACAGTGTTTGTACTGGGTTAGTACTGTGTTACTACTGTGTTACTACTGTGTTAGTACTGGGTTAGTACTGGGTTAGTGGTGTGCTTGTACTGTGTTTCTACAGTGTTAGTACTGTTTTAGTACTGGGTTAGTACTGGGTTAGTGCTGTACTAGTACTGTGTTTCTACAGTGTTAGTACTGTGTTGCTACAGTGTTTGTACTGTGTTAGTACTGGGTTAGTGCTGTACTAGTACTGTGTTTCTACAGTGTTAGTCCTGTGTTGCTACAGTGTTTGTACTGTGTTAGTACTGGGTTAGTGCTGTACTAGTACTGTGTTTCTACAGTGTTAGTCCTGTGTTGCTACAGTGTTTGTACTGTGTTAGTACTGTGTTAGTACTGGGTTAGTGCTGTGCTAGTACTGTGTTGCTACAGTGTTAGTACTGTGTTGCTACAGTGTTAGTGATGTGTTAGTACTGGGTTAGTGCTGTGCTAGTACTGTGTTGCTTCAGTGTTAGTACTGTGTTGCTACAGTGTTAGTACTGTGTTGCTACAGTGTTAGTACTGTGTTAGTACAGTGCTGTGCTAGTACTGTGTTGCTACAGTGTTAGTACGGTGTTGCTACAGTGTTTGTACTGTGTTAGTACTGGGTTAGTACTGTGTTAGTACTGGGTTAGTGCTGTGCTAGTACTGTGTTGCTACAGTGTTTGTACTGTGTTAGTACTGGGTTAGTACTGTGCTAGTACTGTGTTGCAATAGTGTTAGTGCTGTGTTGCTACAGTGTTACTAGTGTGTTAGTACTGGGTTAGTGCTGTGCTAGTACTGTGTTGCAACAGTGTTAGTACTGTGTTGCTACAGTGTTTGTACTGTGTTAGTACTGGGTTAGTACTGGGTTAGTACTGGGTTAGTACTGTGCTAGTACTGTGTTGCTACAGTGTTAGTACTGTGTTAGTACTGTGTTGCTACAGTGTTAGTACTGTGTTAGTACTGTGTTGCTACAGTGTTAGTACTGTTTTAGTACTGTGTTGCTACAGTGTTAGTACTGTGTTAGTACTGTGTTGCTACAGTGTTAGTACTGTGTTAGTACTGTGTTGCTACAGTGTTAGTACTGTGTTAGTACTGTGTTGCTACAGTGTTAGTACTGTGTTAGTACTGTGTTGCTACAGTGTTGCTACAGTGTTAGTACTGTGTTGCTACAGTGTTAGTACTTTGTTAGTACTGTGTTGCTACAGTGTTAGTACTGGGTTAGTGCTGGGTTAGTGTTGTGCTAGTACTGTGTTGCTAGTACTGTGTTGCTACAGTGTTAGTACTGTGTTGCTACAGTGTTAGTGATGTGTTAGTACTGTGTTAGTACTGTGTTGCTACAGTGTTAGTACTGGGTTAGTGCTGGGTTAGTGTTGTGCTAGTACTGTGTTGCTACAGTGTTAGTGATGTGTTAGTACTGGGTTAGTGCTGTGCTAGTACTGTGTTGCTACAGTGTTAGTACTGTGTTGCTACAGTGTTTGTACTGTGTTAGTACTGGGTTAGTACTGGGTTAGTGCTGTGCTAGTACTGTGTTTCTACAGTGTTAGTACTGTGTTAGTACTGGGTTAGTGCTGTGCTAGTACTGTGTTGCTACAGTGTTAGTACTGTGTTGCTACAGTGTTAGTACTGTGTTAGTACTGGGTTAGTGCTGTGCTAGTACTGTGTTTCTACAGTGTTAGTACTGTGTTCGTACTGCATTAGTACAGTGTTAGTACTGTGTTGCTACAGTGTTAGTACTGTGTTGCTACAGTGTTAGTACTGTGTTTCTACAGTGTTAGTACGGTGTTGCTACAGTGTTTGTACTGTGTTAGTACTGGGTTAGTGCTGTGCTAGTACTGTGTTGCTACAGTGTTTGTACTGTGTTAGTACTGGGTTAGTGCTGTGCTAGTACTGTGTTGCTACAGTGTTAGTACTGTGTTAGTACTGGGTTAGTGCTGTGCTAGTACTGTGTTGCTACAGTGTTAGTACTGTGTTGCTACAGTGTTAGTACTGTGTTAGTACTGGGTTAGTGCTGTGCTAGTACTGTGTTGCTACAGTGTTAGTACTGTGTTGCTACAGTGCTAGTACTGTGTGCGTACTGTGTTCGTACTGCATTAGTACAGTGTTAGTACTGTGTTTCTACAGTGTTAGTACAGTGTTAGTGCTGTGTTGCTACAGTGTTTTCGTACAGTGTTAATACAGTTTTATAGAGGTGTTATGTACTGTTAGTACAGTGGTAGTACAGTTCTATTGAGGTGTTGTGTACTGTTAGTACAGTGTTAGTACAGTGTTAGGACAGTGTTAGTATGGTGTTAGTACAGTTCTATTGAGGTGTTGTGTACTGTTAATACAGTGTTAGTACAGTGTTAGTACGGTGTTAGTATGGTGTTAGTACAGTTCTATTGAGGTGTTATGTACTGTTAGTACAATGTTAGTACAGTGTTAGTATGGTGTTAGTACAGTTCTATTGAGGTGTTATGTACTGTTAGTACAGTGTTAGTATGGTGTTAGTATGGTGTTAGTACAGTTCTATTGAGGTCTTATGTACTGTTAGTACAGTGTTAGTACAGTGTTAGTATGGTGTTAGTACAGTTGTATTGAGGTGTTGTGTACTGTTAGTACAGTGTTAGTACAGTGTTAGTACAGTGTTAGGACAGTGTTAGTACAGTGTTAGTACAGTGTTAGTACAGTGTTAGTATGGTTTTAGTACAGTTCTATTGAGGTGTTATGTACTGTTAGTACAGTGTTAGTACAGTTCTATTGAGGTGTTATGTACTGTTAGTACAGTGTTAGGACGGTGTTAGTATGGTTTTAGTACAGTTCTATTGAGGTGTTGTGTACTGTTAGTA
>NC_068446.1:2306790-2474290 GCF_023373465.1 Oncorhynchus keta | reverse complement strand
TTAAAGTTCTTGATGATCCGATGAATGGTTGATTTAGGTGCAATCTTACTGGCAGCAATATCCTTGCCTGTGAAGCCCTTTTTGTGCAAAGCAATGATGACGGCACGTGTTTCCTTGCATGTAACCATGGTTGATAGAGGAAGAACAATGATTCCAAGCACCACCCTCCTTTTGAAGCTCACAGTCTGTTATTCGAACTCAATCAGCATGACAGTGTGATCTCCAGCCTTGTCCTCGTCAATACTCACACCTGTGTTTACGAGAGAATCACTGACATGATGTCAGCTGGTCCTTTTGTGGCAGGGCTGAAATGCAGTGGAAATGTTTTTGGGGGATTCAGTTTATTTGCATGTCAAAGAGGGACTTTGCAATTAATTGCAATTCATCTGATCACTCTTCATAACATTCTGGAGTATAAGCAAATTGGCATCATACAAACTGAGGCAGCAGACTTTGTGAAAATTAATATGTCATTCTCAAAACTTTAGGCTACGACTGCGCGCACATATATACATGTACAGGGGCATACACACACACACACACACACACACACACACACACACACACACACACACACACACACACACACACACACACACACACACACACACACACACACACACACACACACACACACACACACACACACACACACACACACACACACACGCAGTACATGCAGTGACATGCATAACAGTTGGATATGTGAATTGATTTCGATGCTCAGTATATATCTGGTTTGGTTGGAGAGAGTGTGGTTAGATTGGGGCTGTAGCCACTATGGCAGTAACCTACTAGTCAGAGATCCATGATGATTTTTTTTTACATGTAGCTTGCGTTCCTAAATTGAAATTTAGGAGCACAATGAAAGTATTTGAGGAAGACTGCTCAATATACTAAATATTTGAGTCACTTACGTGAGACAAAAATGTTTAGCTGCCCCTTTAATGGGCGGGCCGTTACCGTTGTAACGGTGGGACTCGCATGTCTGTCTGTTAGTGATGTGAAGTTTGACTCTTTTTTACTGACTCGTTCAGTTTTCGACTCGTTTAGTCAATAGAACAAACCTTTCGACTCATTTCGTTCATTTGAGTTAGTAATGCCCAGAGCACGCAGGACCCCCTATCAGAGAATGATGATCTGAAAACTCTAACGAGTCATGATTCTACAAGCCTCTCGTTCACGTTGTTCATTATAAGGGGGGCCTAATAGAGCTGTCATTTGTAACTGAGACAAGTGTAAACGTGTGCTTTAAACAATGTGGGCCACATTTGTTGATTGCTAGGCATACAAATACGATTATTTCTTGATATATTTGAAAGGAGGTCTAGTTGTGGCCGCAACTGGACTGTATTGTGAACGACTGTTGGAGGAATGCATTGCTTGGCTGCCATGAGGGTGATAAGCAAAATATAGTTCACTAAACTTCAGCCCCCCCCCCAAATGATTCATTCTTAAGTTCGAGTTTATTGAGCAGAGACTGTTTATGTTTTGGTTGTACAAAACTGTGTCCATCTTAACATTCAATAATCAATGAATCGCATTCATTCCTGCACCATGAGATCAATGATCAGTTCTAAACATGTATTTCTCTTCTCTATGCTGCCTGCAAGCGTGATCTGTTTTCCTGCAGTCGGAGCACGTCTCTGGAGCTGCTGAGCCAGAGGAGCATGTATCAATCCTGCTGTACAACTCAAATAAACTAGTCACTGACACTCTAGTCAGTAAAAAGATCAAATCGTTTGCGAACTTCACATCACTACTGACTGTGAGAGATGAGATTCTCCAATGTCTCTCTTCGTTAGCAGTTGAGCTCAAACTAACATTGAAAAACCACCTAGTGTGCTAACAAAACAATGTACATAGTCAAGAGGACAAATTCACACTTGAGCAGACTTTCGGGTAAATTTGACCAACTATGCCTGTGCCCTTCTAAAAAATGAATCTTTCAGCACTTCACTCACGGTGCGCAAAGCCCCCCAGGAACTGTTGCTGCTCGAGGTGGGATAGCTATATTGGCATCGTAGTTCTTTGTGTGATTAGCTAACACCTATGAAGCAAAATGGCAGAAATACTTTGAAAACTTCTAATAGCAATTGTTTTTGCTATAAATCACAACTCGCACATGTGCTCAAACTTTACTTTCTCAGTTCAAACAGGTCTATTTTAGGTGCATAAGCGTGTAAAATGGTCTTACTGTAGAGCCCTGCTAAGAGTACTATGTGGCCTGGTCTCTCTCTGTCTCCCATGGTCTCTCTGTAGCTTCTATAGCCTGGCCTCTCTGTCTGTTAACCTTTGTCCTACTAAGATGTTCTCTTAGAAACATGTGTCCCTCAGATGACTGGGTGGGAGTTTATATGAATCTGTAAATGTTAAGTCAAGCTCCAGCTCCTGCCCCCCCTCAGTGTGGATAGATAGAGGGGAGTAGGGATTAGGGGGTAGTGCTAGAGGCACGGGCGAGCCGGCAGGGGTGTTGTGGTATACCAATCGAGGGGAATGTGCGGTCATGGTGTGTTCCAGACATTTAAGACCGGAAAATACAGTGAAGAGGAGACCGTGTGAACAGTCTAGACTGGAGTGACAATACTGAGAGAAGGAGAAAGGAGGGGGGTTTTAGAAAGAATGGGAAGAGAGGAATGGAAAGAAGGAAGGAGGGAGGGAGTAGAGTCATGTGTGTGTGTGTGTGTGTGTGTGTGTGTGTGTGTGTGTGTGTGTGTGTGTGTGTGTGTGTGTGTGTGTGTGTGTGTGTGTGTGTGTGTGTGTGTGTGTGTGTGTGTGTGTGTGTGAGAGGGTCAGCTGTTTGTTCACCAGCACCCGACCGCAATTTCTAATAACCCATCTGCAACCACCTGACTATACAGTGCATTCGAAAAGTATTCAGACACCTTGACTTTTTCCACATTTTGTTACATTACAGCCTTATTTTAATATTGATTAAATAAATGTTGTGGAAACGGCTGATTTCTAATGGAATATCTAAATAGGCATACAAAGGCCCATTAACAGCAACCATCACTATTGTGTTCCAATGGCACGTTGTGTTAGCTGATCCAAGTTTATTACATTTACATTTAAGTCATTTAGCAGACGCTCTTATCCAGAGCGACTTACAAATTGGTGCATTCACCTTATGACATCCAGTGGAACAGTCACTTTACAATAGTGCATCTAAATCTTAAAAGGGGGGTGAGAAGGATTACTTATCCTATCCTAGGTATTCCTTAAAGAGGTGGGGTTTCAGGTGTCTCCGGAAGGTGGTGATTGACTCCGCTGTCCTGGTGTCGTGAGGGAGTTTGTTCCACCATTGGGGGCCAGAGCAGCGAACAGTTTTGACTGGGCTGAGCGGGAACTGTACTTCCTCAGTGGTAGGGAGGCGAGCAGGCCAGAGGTGGATGAACGCAGTGCCCTTGTTTGGGTGTAGGGCCTGATCAGAGCCTGGAGGTACTGAGGTGCCGTTCCCCTCACAGCTCCGTAGGCAAGCACCATGGTCTTGTAGCGGATGCGAGCTTCAACTGGAAGCCAGTGGAGAGAGCGGAGGAGCGGGGTGACGTGAGAGAACTTGGGAAGGTTGAACACCAGACGGGCTGCGGCGTTCTGGATGAGTTGTAGGGGTTTAATGGCACAGGCAGGGAGCCAGCCAACAGCGAGTTGCAGTAGTCCAGACGGGAGATGACAAGTGCCTGGATTAGGACCTGCGCCGCTTCCTGTGTGAGGCAGGGTCATACTCTGCGGATGTTGTAGAGCATGAACCTACAGGAACGGGCCTTTTATAATTTTAAAAGGCTAATTGATCATTAGAAAACCCTTTTGCAATTATGTTAGCACAGCTGTAAACTGTTGTACTGATTAAAAAAGCAATAAAACTGGCCTTCTTTAGACTAGTTGAGTATCTGGAGCATCAGCATTTGTGGGTTCGATTGCAGGCTCAAAATGTCCAGAAACAAAGGCCTTTCTTCTGAAACTCGTCAGTCTATTCTTGTTCTGAGAAATTTAGGCTATTCCATGCGAGAAATTGCCAAGAAACTGAAGATCTGGTGCAATGCTGTGTACTACTCCCTTCACAGAACAGATCAAACTGTCTCTAACCAGAATTGAAAGAGGAGTGGAAGGCCCCGGTAGCACCACCCACCCATAGCACGCGGTCCAGGAGGTATATCTCACTGGTCACCCCCAAAGCCAATTCTTCCTTCGGCCACCTTTCCGGTTTGAGAAACAGTCGCCTCACAAGTCCTCAACTGGCAGCTTCATTAAATAGTACCCTCAAAACACCAGTCTCAACGTCAACAGTGAAGAGGCCACTCCAGGATGCTGGCCTTCTAGGCAGACTTCCTCTGAGACTGGACAATGTCAACAGTGAAGAGGCGACTCCAGGATGCTGGCCTTCTAGGCAGAGTTCCTCTGTCCAGTCTCAACGTCAACAGTGAAGAGGCGACTCCAGGATGCTGGCATTCTAGGCAGACTTCCTCTGAGACTGGACAATGTCAACAGTGAAGAGGCGACTCCAGGATGCTGGCCTTCTAGGCAGACTTCCTCTGTCCAGTCTCAACGTCAACAGTGAAGAGGCGACTCCAGGATGCTGGCCTTCTAGGCAGACTTCCTCTGAGACTGGACAATGTCAACAGTGAAGAGGCAACTCCAGGATGCTGGCCTTCTAGGCAGACTTCCTCTGTCCAGTCTCAACGTCAACAGTGAAGAGGCAACTCCAGGATGCTGGCATTCTAGGTAGACTTCCTCTGTCCAGTCTCAACGTCAACAGTGAAGAGGCGACTCCAGGATGCTGGCCTTCTAGGCAGACTTCCTCTGTCCAGTCTCAACGTCAACAGTGAAGAGGCGACTCCAGGATGCTGGCATTCTAGGCAGACTTCCTCTGTCCAGTCTCAACGTCAACAGTGAAGAGGCGACTCCAGGATGCTGGCATTCTAGGCAGACTTCCTCTGTCCAGTCTCAACGTCAACAGTTAAGAGGCGACTCCAGGATGCTGGCATTCTAGGCAGACTTCCTCTGTCCAGTCTCAACGTCAACAGTGAAGAGGCGACTCCAGGATGCTGGCAGACTTTCTCAGTCTCAACGCAGACAGGATTCCTCTAGGCAGACTTCCTCTGTCCAGTCTCACGTCAACAGTGAAGAGGCGACTCCAGGATGCTGGCCTTCTAGGCAGACTTCCTCTGTCCAGTCTCAACGTCAACAGTGAAGAGGCGACTCCAGGATGCTGGCCTTCTAGGCAGACTTCCTCTGTCCAGTCTCAACGTCAACAGTGAAGAGGCAGACTCCAGGAGTGAAGAGGCGACTCCAGGATGCTGGCCTTCTAGGCAGACTTCCTCTGTCCAGTCTCAACGTCAACAGTGAAGAGGCGACTCCAGGATGCTGGCCTTCTAGGCAGACTTCCTCTGTCCAGTCTCAACGTCAACAGTGAAGCAGAGGCGACTCCAGGATGCTGGCCTTCTAGGCAGACTTCCTCTGTCCAGTCTCAAGTCTAGGCAGACTTCCTCTGTCCAGTCTCAACGAAGAGGCGACTCCAGGATGCTGGCCTTCTAGGCAGACTTCCTCTGTCCAGTCTCAACGCAGTGGCGACTCCAGGATGCTGGCATTCTAGGCAGACTTCCTCTGTCCAGTCTCAACGTCAACAGTGAAGAGGCGACTCCAGGATGCTGGCATTCTAGGCAGACTTCCTCTGTCCAGTCTCAACGTCAACAGTGAAGAGGCGACTCCAGGATGCTGGCCTTCTAGGCAGACTTCCTCTGTCCAGTCTCAACGTCAACAGTGAAGAGGCGACTCCAGGATGCTGGCCTTCTAGGCAGACTTCCTCTGTCCAGTCTCAACGTCAACAGTGAAGAGGCGACTCCAGGATGCTGGCCTTCTAGGCAGACTTCCTCTGTCCAGTCTCAACGTCAACAGTGAAGAGGCGACTCCAGGATGCTGGCCTTCTAGGCAGACTTCCTCTGTCCAGTCTCAACGTCAACAGTGAAGAGGCGACTCCAGGATGCTGGCCTTCTAGGCAGACTTCCTCTGTCCAGTCTCAACGTCAACAGTGAAGAGGCGACTCCAGGATGCTGGCCTTCTAGGCAGACTTCCTCTGTCCAGTCTCAACGTCAACAGTGAAGAGGCGACTCCAGGATGCTGGCCTTCTAGGCAGACTTCCTCTGTCCAGTCTCAACGTCAACAGTGAAGAGGCGACTCCAGGATGCTGGCATTCTAGGCAGACTTCCTCTGTCCCGTGTGTGTGTTCTTTTGCCCATCTTAATCTTTTATTTTTATTGGCCAGTCTGAGATATGGCTTTTTCTTTGCAACTCTGCCTAGAAGGCCAGCATCCCGGAGTCGCCTCTTCACTGTTGACGTTGAGACTGGTGTTTTGAGGGTACTATTTAATGAAGCTGCCAGTTGAGGACTTGTGAGGCGACTGTTTCTCAAACCGGAAAGGTGGCCGAAGGAAGAATTGGCTTTGGGGGTGACCAGTGAGATATACCTCCTGGACCGCGTGCTATGGGTGGGTGGTGCTATGGTGACCAGTGAGCTGAGATAAGGCGGGGCTTTACCTAGCAGAGACTTGTAGATGACCTGGAGACAGTGGGTTTGGCGATGAGTATGAAGCGAGGGCCAGCCAACGAGAGCGTACAGGTCGCAGTGGTGCGTAGTATATGGGACTTTGGTGACAAAACGGATGGCACTGTGGTAGACTGCATCCAATTTGTTGAGTAGAGTGTTGGAGGCTATTTTGTAAATGACATCGCCGAAGTCGAGGATCGGTAGGATGGTCAGTTTTACAAGGGTATGTTTGGCAGCATGAGTGAAGGATGCTTTGTTGGAAGCCGATTCTAGATTTAATTTTGGATTGGAGATGTTTAATGTGAAACTGGAAGGAGAGTTTACAGTCTAACCAGACACCTTGGTATTTGTAGTTGTCCACATATTCTAAGTCAGAACCATCCAGAGTAGTGATGCTGGACGGGCGGGCGGGTACGGGCAGCGATCGGTTGAAGAGCATGCCAGGCCAGGTCGATTAGAAAGGCCTGCTCGCTGAAGTGTTTTAGGAAGCGTTTGACAGTGATGAGGGGTGGTCGTTTGACTGCAGACCCATTACGGATGCAGGCAATGAGGCAGTGATCGTTGAGATCTTGGTTGAAAACAGCAGAGGTGTATTTAGAGGGCAAGTTGGTCAGGATGATATCTATGAGGGTGCACTTATTTACGGATTTGGCGTTTTACCTGGTGGGTTCATTGATAATTTGTGTGAGATTAAGGTCATCAAGCTTAGATTGTAGGATGGCCGGGGTGTGAAGCATGTCACTCTTTACCTAGCAGTCACCTAGCAGCACGAGCTCTGAGGATAGATGGGGGGGTAATCAATTCACATGGCACAGCTGGGGGCAGAGGGTGGCATATAGCAAGTGAGATACTTGTTTCTGAAAAAGATGCATTTTTAAAAGTAGTATACGGTCTCACAGTTGACAATGCATGTCAGAGCAAAAAATCCATTAGGTCGAAGGAACTGTATGTAGAGGTCAGAGACAAGATTGTATCGAGGTAGGGATCTGGGGAAGGCTACCAAAACATTTCTGCAGCATTAAAGATCCCCAAGAACACATTGGCCTCCATCATTCTTAAAAGGAAGAAGTTTGGAACCAGACTCTTCCTAGACCTCCAGAGTTCCTCTGTGGAGATGGGAGAACCTTCCAGAAGGACAACCAGCTCTTCAGCACTCCACCAACCAGGCCTTTATGGTAGAATGGCCAGACGGATGCCACTCCTCAGTAAAAGGCACATGACAGCCTGCTTGGAGTTTGCCAAAAGGCACGTAAAGACTCTCAGACTCTCAGAGAAACAAGATTCTCTGGTCTAATGAAAACTAAGATTGAACACTTTGGCCTGAATACCAAGCATCACATCTGGAGGAAACCTGGCACCATCCCTACAGTGAAGCATGAAGTCATGCTGTGGGGATCTTTTTCATGGACTGGGAGACTAGGCAGGATCGGGGGAAAGATATGTGGAGCAATGTACAGAGAGATCCTTGATTAAAACCTGCTCCAGAGCGCTCAGGACCTCAGACTGGGGTGAAGATTCACCTTCCAACAGGAAAACGACCCTAAGCACACAGCCAAGACAGGTCTCTGAATGTCCTTGAATGGCACAGCCAGACCCCGAACTTGAACCTGAGCTAACATCTCTGGAGAGACCTGAAAATAGCTGTGCAGCAATGCTCCCCATCCAACCTGACAGAGCTTGAGAGGATCTGCAGAGAAGAATGGGTGAAATTCCCCAAATACAGGTGTGCCAAGCTTGTAGCGTCAAGAACGCTCAAGTCTGAAATCGCTGCCAAAGGTGCTTCAACAAAGTACTGAATAAAGGGTCTGAATACTTATGTAAATGTGACATTTCAGTTTTTTATTTGTAATAAACTTGCAATAAAACCTTTTTTTCTTTGTCATTATGGGGTATTGTGTGTAAATTGATGAGGAAATAAACACACTTGAATCCATTTTAGAATACGGCTGTAACATAACAACACGTGGAAAAGTCTAGTTGTCTGAATACTTTCCAAATGCACAGTATGTGATGAAGTGAAAATCTGAGGCCTGCACCCAACCCAAACCCGCTAATATAGAAAATGTGCAGTAGGGTACAGTCAAAGACTGCGGAACAATTTTTTGACAGGGGGTGCAGGATTTATTTTGCCCGATTTAGTTTTTGCTTTTAATTTTCAACATTTTTGTAGGCTATTTGTTAGTCAACTTGTCTATAATTAGATATGTGCCGCTTCTCTTCTGTCATTATATGTTGCCCAAGAAGACTAAATAAACCCAAACTCACCAGATGAATAGAAGGAATGACATCAGTAAAGTTTATCTGTTATCGTCTTTCGCAGAGCAGATGTTTGGGACTGGGGAGAAAATGTAATAACAGTAAAAAAAAAGTCAAAGATTGTCTCTGAAAAATGTCCACGAGTTGTAAGGAAATAAAAAGCTGTGAAAACGACCCAACATGTTTCTGATAAGATTGCAGTTTGGCTTGGAGGCTTATTTTAAGTGGTTGAAATACAATCAGTGTTTATGATGCTGATAAGATTGCACCTCTACAGACGGTATCTAACTGAGCATTCGCATTCTCTCAAGATGCTGAAAGAATCTTTCCACTTCTGTTCTCCAGTCAACATTTTGCTAACATTTGGCGTATCATGTTACTGCAAGAAATGCTTAATTCTGTAGGAGTTAATATGAAGTCTATGTGAGAGGTTATAGACCTACAGTCAGATTTCATTTTCCATTTAACCCATCTGAACAGAAGGCTACAGTTCCCTTGAACGTCCCTATTTGAAGTCCATGTCTTGTGACTGTCGAATTTGTATAGCGCCTCACGTTCATCACACATTTTATTTTATTTATTTATTTATTTCACCTTTATTTAACCAGGTAGGCAAGTTGAGAACAAGTTCTCATTTACAATTGCGACCTGTCCAAGATAAAGCAAAGCAGTTCACATAACACATAAACACATAACACAGCCGACACTGCCATCATCCTCTTTTACCACTTCACCAAATCTTTCCTGAACATTACTTTTCTGGAATTACTTTTCTCCCTTCGCTTTATTTTCAACTCTCCGTTTCGCAGCTTTTCTCTTCTTAAATTATACTTTTCCTACGTGGATGACGCTAACGTTTTCTGCCTGTTCACAAAAGCATTTGGCGATTGGTGTGTAGGCTATTTGGTGCGTGTACAGTTAGGCCCTTAAGCTTACACACTAATGCCAGATAGCCTCAAATACCTCAATGTAGTCTATAGATATAAATTGCACAAGAATGATACACTATATATACAAAAGTATTTGGACACCCCTTCAAATGAGTGGATTCGGCTATTTCAGTCACACCATTTGGTGACAGGTGTATAAAATCAAGCACACCGCCATGCAATCTCCATAGACAAACAATGCCAGTAGAATGTCCTTACTGACGATGTCAATGACTTTCAAAGTGGCACCTGTCGTAGGATGCCACCTTTCCAACAAGTCAGTTGGTAAAATTTCTGCCCTGCTAGAGCTGCCCGGTCAACTGTACAGTACATTATTGACCTGGATCTCCCTGCCTCCCCATGTTAGAACCTCACAATCCATACACATATTCAAGTCCACACTAAATATACACCTCTTCACACAGGCCTACCCAGATTCACTGTTGTCTTATTCTCTGTGTAGTTATTTCCCTTGGTTAGTCTGTCATCATGTTTAGTGGTCTAGTTGGTTAGTCTGACATCATGTTTAGTGGTCTCCATGGTTAGCCTGTCATCATGTTTTATGGTCTCCATGGTTAGCCTGTCATCATGTGTAGTGGTCTAGTTGGTTAGTCTGACATCATGTTTAGTGGTCTCCATGGTTAGCCTGTCATCATGTTTTATGGTCTCCATGGTTAGCCTGTCATGTGTAGTGGTCTCCATGGTTAGCCTGTCATCATGTTTTATGGTCTCCATGGTTAGCCTGTCATGTGTAGTGGTCTAGTTGGTTAGTCTGTCATCATGTTTAGTGGTCTCCATGGTTAGCCTGACATCATGTGTAGTGGTCTCCATGGTTAGCCTGTCATCATGTGTAGTGGTCTCCATGGTTAGCCTGTCATCATGTGTAGTGGTCTCCATGGTTAGTCTGTCATCATGTTTAGTGGTCTCCATGGTTAGCCTGTCATCATGTTTAGTGGTCTCCATGGTTAGCCTGTCATCATGTTTAGTGGTCTCCATGGTTAGCCTGTCATCATGTTTAGTGGTCTCCATGGTTAGCCTGTCATCATGTTTAGTGGTCTCCATGGTTAGTCTGACATCATCATGTTTAGTGGTCTCCATGGTTAGCCTGTCATCATGTGTAGTGGTCTCCATGGTTAGCCTGTCATCATGTTTAGTGGTCTCCATGGTTAGTCTGTCATCATGTTTAGTGGTCTCCATGGTTAGTCTGTCATCATGTTTAGTGGTCTCCATGGTTAGCCTGTCATCATGTTTAGTGGTCTCCATGGTTAACCTGTCATCATGTTTAGTGGTCTCCATGGTTAGCCTGTCATCATGTTTAGTGGTCTCCATGGTTAGTCTGTCATCATGTTTAGTGGTCTCCATGGTTAACCTGTCATCATGTTTAGTGGTCTCCATGGTTAGCCTGTCATCATGTTTAGTGGTCTCCATGGTTAGTCTGTCATCATGTTTAGTGGTCTCCATGGTTAGTCTGTCATCATGTTTAGTGGTCTCCATGGTTAGCCTGTCATCATGTGTAGTGGTCTCCATGGTTAGCCTGTCATCATGTGTAGTGGTCTCCATGGTTAGCCTGTCATCATGTTTAGTGGTCTCCATGGTTAGTCTGTCATCATGTGTAGTGGTCTCCTTGGTTAGTCTGTCATCATGTGTAGTGGTCTCCATGGTTAGTCTGTCATCATGTTTAGTGGTCTCCATGGTTAGTCTGTCATCATGTTTAGTGGTCTCCATGGTTAGTCTGTCATCATGTTTAGTGGTCTCCATGGTTAGTCTGTCATCATGTTTAGTGGTCTCCATGGTTAGTCTGTCATCATGTTTAGTGGTCTCCATGGTTAGTCTGTCATCATGTTTAGTGGTCTCCATGGTTAGCCTGTCATCATGTTTAGTGGTCTCCATGGTTAGCCTGTCATCATGTGTAGTGGTCTCCTTGGTTAGTCTGTGCTTATGTTTAGTGTACTTTTATATAGTTACTTATATATATATAGTCTGATGCACAGGGAATCATTCAACAGGCTAATTAACAGAGAGAGAGAGAGAGCTGCTCCCCTTGGCCATGCATTCTGATGCACAGGGAATCATTCAACAGGCTAATTAACAGAGAGAGAGAGAGAGCTGCTCCCCTTGGCCATGCATTCTGATGCACAGGGAATCATTCAACAGGCTAATTAACAGAGAGAGAGAGAGAGCTGCTCCCCTTGGCCATGCATTCTGATGCACAGGGAATCATTCAACAGGCTAATTAACAGAGAGAGAGAGAGAGCTGCTCCCCTTGGCCATGCATTCTGATGCACAGGGAATCATTCAACAGGTGGGGTAGGAAAGGACCAGGAGAAAAAGCATTGACAGATTGCAAAATATGTGAGAGAAACAGGTAACGATTTTGTTTGACAGCGTATCCATAACACATTTATTACACATCTGTAAGCATTTCACGAATGTGTTATAACAGGTCCCAACTGCATGATTAAAGATGAACCAAATATATCCATATCAATAGCACTTTAATGTCATGCTATACAAGTGCTCATATTTAGGTATCTTAATGGATGCATCATTACAATGACAGCAGTGTCATCATTATGACTGTTCTCAAAAGTCTGCTACTGTCATACCAGTGTTAGTGAATATGGCAAAAGGCCAAAGCTCGTTTACAAAATGATACTGAAATATACAGTGGATTCGGAAATATTTTCTAAATGTTTTTACGTTATAGCCTTTATTCTAAAATTGATTAAATTGGGGGGGGTTTCTTCATCAATCTATACACAATACCCCATAATGACAAAGGAAAAACTGTCACCAGGAAGTGATATTTCAGAGACCTCTCACATCGCGTATTATCTTCCAGTGTAGCCAAAATGTAAAGCTCCATGCTATCCGGGATCCTTGGGACAACATTTGAATCTGACAAGTATACTGAACAAAAATATAAACAGAACATGTAACATGTTGGTCCCATGTTTCATGACCTGAAATAAAAGATCTCTGAAGTTTTCCATATACACAAAAAGTTTATTGGACAAATAAAAAATAAAAAATTTGGGGCACAAATTTGTTTACATCCCTGTTAGTGAGCATTTCTCCTTTGCCAAGGTGTCACGTTCTGACCTTTATTTCCTTTGTTTTGTCATTATTTAGTATGGTCAGGGAGTGAGTTGGGGTGGGCAGTCTATGTTTGTTTTTCTATGATTTGGGTATTTCTATGTTTTGGCCTAGTATGGTTCTCAATCAGAGGCAGGTGTCATTAGTTGTCTCTGATTGAGAATCATACTTAGGTAGCCTGGGTTTCACTGTGTGTTTGTGGGTGATTGTTCCTGTCTCTGTGTTTGCACCAGATAGGGCTGTTTTAGGTTTTCACGTGTCTTGTTTTTGTTAGTCTGTTCATGTATAGTTTTCTTCATTAAAGAACCATGAATAGAAACCACGCTGCATTTTGGTCCGCCGCTCCTTCAAGTCAAAAAAAACGTTACACAAGTTAATTCATCCAACTGACAGGTGTGGCATATCAAGAATGTCCACCACAGCAGTTGCCAGCAAATGTAATATTTATTTCTGTACCATAAAATGTCTTCAACAAAAAAAAAAAAAATTTGGCAGTATGTCCAACTGGCCTCACAACCGCAGACTACGCGTAACCACGCCCGACCAGGACCTCCACATCCGGCTTCTTCCCCTGCAGGATCGTCTGAGACCAGCCACCCGGACAGCTGGCACGAATACTGCACTCAGCTGTATAAGGCTATAAGAAAACATGAAAAGACCGGGGACATTAATATAGGAAAACTTTCAAAGGTTTTACTTCATTTCAACCAGCATGTCACATGTACATACAGAGAAAAAACTCTAGACCACCTTCACTCCACACACAGAGATGCAAACAAAGCTCTCCCTTGCCAGCAAATTTGGCAAATCAGATCATGATTCTATCCTCCTGATTCCTGCTTACAAGCAAAAACTAAAGCAAGAAGTACCAATACATAAATGGTCAGCTATTGCAGATGTTAATTTACAGGACTGTTTTGCTAGCACAGACTGGATCATGTTCAGGGAATTATCTGATGGCATTGAGGAGTACACCACATCAGTCACCGGCTTCATCAATATATGTATCGATGACGTCGTCCCCACAGTGACTGTACGTACATACCCCAACCAGAAGGCATGGATTGCAGTCAATATCCACACTGAGCAAAAGGGTAGAGCTGCCGCTTTCAAGGAGCGGGACTCTAACCCGGACGCTTATAAGAAATCCTGCTAATCCCTCCGACGAACCATCAAACAGGCAAAGTGGACTAAAATGTAATCCTACTACACTGGCTCTGATACTCGTCAGATGTGGCAGGGCTTGCAAACTGTTATGGACTACAAAGGGAAGCCCAGCCACGAGCTGCCCAGATGAGCTAAATGACTTCAATGCTCACTTCGAGGAAAACAACACTGAAGCATGCATGAGAGCACCAGCTGTTCAGGACAACTGTGTGATCATGCTCGCTGTGGCCGATGTGAGTAAGACCTTTAAAAAGGTCAATATTCCCAAAGCCGCAAAGCCAGACGGATTACCAGGAAGTGTACTCCGAACATGCACTGACCAACTGGCAAGTGTCTTCACTGCCATTTTCAACCTGTCCCTGATCGTTTCTTTAATACACACAGGTTTCAAGCAGACCACCATAGTCCGTGTGTCCAAGAACACCAAGGTAACCTGCCTAAATGACTACTGTCCAACAGCACTTACATTTGTAGCCATGAAGTGCTTTGAAAGGCTGGTCATGGCTCACATCAACACCCTCATCCCAGAAACTCTAGACCCACTCCAATGTGCATACCGCACCAACAGATCCACAGATAATGCAATCGCTATTGATCTCCACACTGCCCTTTCCCACCGGTACAAAAGGAACACCTACAGTGAGGGGAAAAAGGTATTTGATCCCCTGCTGATTTTGTACGTTTGCCCGCTGACAAAGAATTGATCAGTTGTTGTTGTTTATTCTGTCTCTCACTGTTCAAATAAAACTACCATTACAATTATAGACGGATCATTTATTTGTCAGTGGGAAAAAGTACAAAATCAGCAGGGGATCTAATACTTTTTTCCCTCACTGTATGTGAGATGCTGTTCATTGACTACGGCTCAGCATTCAACACCATAGTGCTCTCAAAGTCCATCACTTAGCTAAGGACACACTCTCTCTGCAACTGGATCCTGGAATTCCTGATGGGTGGTAAGGGTAGGCAAACATCAAATCTGCCAAGCTGTTCCTCAACATGGTTCCTTTCAGGGGTACGTGCTTAGTTCCCTCTTGTACATCCTGTACTCCCACAACTCCGTGGCCAAGCACTACTCCAACACCATCATTCATTTTTCAGATGACACAACGGTGGTAGCCTGATCACCGACAACGATGAGACAGCCTATAGGGAGGAAGTCAGAGACCTGGCAGTGTAGTGTCAGGACAACAGCCTCTCCCTCAACGTGACCAAGACAAAGGAGATGATCGTGGTCTACAGGAGGGCCGAACACGCCCACATACTCATCAACGAGGCTATAGAGGAGCAGGTCGAGAGCCTCAAGTTTCTTGGTGTCCAAATCACCAACAAACTATCATGTCCAAACACACCAAGACAGTCATGAAGAGGGCATGACAATGCCTCATCTCCCTCAGGAGACTGAAAAGATTTGGCATGGGTCCTCAGATCCTCAAAAAGGTCTACAGCTGCACCATCGAGAGCATCCTGACTGGCTGCATCTCCGCCTGGTATGGCAACTGCTCAGCATCCGACTGCAAGGCGCTACAGAGGGTAGTGTGTACGGCCCAGTACATCACTGGGGACAAACTTCCTGGCATCCTGGACCTCTATACCAGGCGGTGTCAAAGGAAGTCCCTAAAAAAAAATCCAAAGCGCCAAGTCTAGCTCCAAAAGCCTCCTTAAAAGCTGTGACCCCCAAGCCATAAGACTGCTGAACAGCTAATCAAATGACTCCCCTGACTATTTACATTGACCCTACCTTTTTTTATGCTGCTGCCACTCACTGTTTATTATCTATGCGTATTCGCTTTACATCAACCTGCATACACAGGACCAGCCGACAGTTTGGACCTAATTATTCAGCTGTTTTTCTTTATTTTTACTGTTTGTGTGTAACACTTAATGAGTGAATGGGTGTGGAGTCAGGCGCAGAGAGCAAAGGATGCGGTAAAAAACACGCTTTAATGTCCAAAAAATCACAGGAACAAAATAGTTATACCCAACACATATATATAACTACATATAACTATAACTACAAAAACACAAAAAAACCCTATCGTAAAAATACTAGGACAGCGAGAAACAAAACACTAACCACTCGAACACATACAGAATGAACAAGCCCAAACAGAAGCGGGCTAAACCAACATAAATAACCCCACCCTAACAACCAAACAATGAACAGGTGAAACCAATTAGACTAAACCAAAACGAACACGGAACAAAGGATCGGTGGCAGCTCGTAGACCGGCGACGACGACCGCCGAGCGCCACCAGAACAAGAAGGGGAGCCGCCTTCGGTGATATTCGTGACAGCTTTGCTACATAATAGTAATAGTGAAGCCATCAAAACTATGAAACAGCACATATGGAATCATGTAGTAACCAAAAACCAGTAGCCACCCTTTGCCTTGAAGACAGCTTTGCACACTCTTGGCATTCTCTCAACCAGCTTCACCTGGAATGCTTTTCCAACAGTCTTGAAGGAGTTCCGACATATGCTGAGCATGTGTTGGCTGCTTTTCCTTCACTCTGTGGTCCAACTCATCCCAAACCATCTCAACTGGGTTGAGGTCGGGTGATTGTGGAGGCCAGGTCATCTGATGCAGCGCTCCATCACTCTACTTCTTGGTCAAATAGCCCTTTACACCGCCTGGAGGTGTGTTGGCTATTTGTCCTATTGAAAAATAAATTATAGTCCCACTAAGCGCAAACCAGATGGGATGGCGTATCTAAATAAATCACTGACAGTGTCACCAACAATGCACCATCACACCTCCTCCTCCATGCTTCATGGTGGGAACCACACATGCTGACATCATCTGTTGACCGACTCTGCATCTCACAAAATCACAGACAGTGTCACCAGCAGTGTTTTTCTTTATTTTAACTATTCCACACTCAGCATTCTCTCAACCAGCTTCAACTGTAATGCTTTTCCAACAGTCTTGAAGGAGTTCCCACATATGCTGAGCACTTGTTGTCTTATTTTCCTTCACTCTGCGGGCCAACTCATCCCAAACTATCTTCATTGGGTTGAGGTCGGGTGATTGTGGAGGCCAGTTCAAATTTGGACAAAGAACAGACTTCCACCGGTCTAATGTCTATTGTTTCTTGGCTCAAGCAAGTAGCCTTTTCTTATTGGTGTCCTTTAGAACTGGTTTCTTTGCAGCAATTCAACCATTAATGTCTGATTCACACAGTCTCCTCTGAACAGCGGATGTTGAAATGTGTCTGTTACTTGAACTCTGTGAAGCATTTATTTGGGCTGCAATTTCTGAGGTTGGTTATTCTAATGTACTTATCCTCTGCAGCAGAAGTAACTCTGGGTCTTTCTTTCCTGTGGCAGTCCTCATGAGAGTCAGTTTCATCATAGCGCTTGATGGTTTTTGCGACTGCACCTGAAGAAACTTTCAAAGTTCATGACATTTTCTGGATTGACTGACCTTCATGTCTAAAAGTAATGATGGACTGTTGTTTCTCTTTGCTTATTTGAGCTGTTCTTGCCATAATATGGACTTGGCCTTTTACCAAATTGGGCTATCTTCTGTATACCACCCCTATCTTGTCACAACACAACTGATTGGCTCAAACGCATTAAGGAAAGAAATTCCACAAATTAACTTTTAACAAGGCACACCTGTTAATTGAAATGCATTCCAGGTGACTACCTCATGAAGCTGGTTGAGAAAATGCCAAGGGTGTGCAAAGCTAACATCAAGGCAAAGGTTGTCTACTTTGAACAATCTCAAATCTCAAATATATGTAATAACATGTTTTTGGTTACTGCATGATTCCACGTGTGTTATTTCATTGATTGATGTCTTCACTATTATTCTACAATGTAGAAAATAGTAAATATAAAGAAAAATCCCTTGAATGAGTAGGTGTGTCCAAACTTTTGACTGGTTAATGTATATATTACCTCTACTAACTTGTACCTCCGCACACTTGGTACCGCACCCATGTATGCAGTGCCTTCAGAAAGTACTCAGACCCCTTGACTTTTTCCACATTTTGTTACGTTACAGCCGTATTCTAAAATTGATTTTTTTTTTATCACCCTCAGCAATCTACACACAATACCGCAGAATGAAAAAGTGAAAACAGTGTTTTAGAATTTTTTTATTTGAAAATAAAAAACAGAATTACCTCATTTACATAAGAATTCAGTCCCTTTGCTATGAGACTTGAAATTGATCTCAGGTGCATCCAGTTTCCATTTATAATCGTTGAGATGTTTTTACAACTTGACTTGAGTCCACCTGTGGTATAATCATTTGATTGGACATGATTTGGAAAAGGCACACACCTGTCAATGTAAGGTCCCATAGTTGACAGTGCATGTCAAAGCAAAAACCAAGCCATGAGGTCGAAGGATTTGTCCATAGAGCTCCGAGACAGGATTGTGTCGAGGCACAGATCTGGGGAAGGGTATCAAAAAATGTCTGCAGCATTGAAGGTCCCCAAGAACAAACTGGCCTCCATCATTCTTAAATGGAATAAGTTTGGAACCACCAAGGCTCTTCCTAGCGCTGTCCGTCCGGCCGAACTGAGCAAATGGGAGGAAGGGCCTTGGTCAGGGAGGTGACCAAGAACCTGATGGTCACTCTGACAGAGCTCTAGAGTTCCTCTTTGGAGATGGGAGACCAGCTCTGCAGCACTCCACCAATCAGGCCTTTAGAGAGACCTTTGATGAAAACCTGCTCCAGAGCCCTCAGAACCTCAGACTAGGGTGAAGGTTCACCTTCCAACAGGACAATGACCCTAAGCACACAGCCAAGACCACGCAGGAGTGGCTTCGGGACAAGTCTCTGAAGGGACTTGAGTGGCCCATCCAGAGCCCGGACTTGAACCTGATCGAACATCTCTGGAGAGACCTGAAAATGTCTGACCAGTAACACTCCCCATCCAACCTGATAGAGCTTGAGAGGATATGGTGAGAAGAATGGGAGGAACTCCCCGAATACAGTTGTACCAAGCTTGTAGCTTCATACCCATGAAGACTCAATGCTGTAGTCGCTACCAAAGGTGCTTCAACAAAGTACTGGTTAAAGGGTCTGAATACTTATGTAAATGTGATATTTAATTTTGTTATTTGTAAAAAAAATTTTTTTTTTTTTTCGAAAAACCTCTTTTTGGGGTATTGTGTATAGTAGATTGATGAGGAAATCAATCCAATTGAATCAATTTTAGAATCCTGCTGTAACCTACCAAAATGTGGAAAAAGTCAAGGGGCCTGACATTTTCAGAAGGCACTTGTTATTATTGTTGTTTTTTTGTGTTACTATTTTATATATTTTTTACTTTAGTTTATTTAGTAAATATTAACTCTTATTTTTCTCAAAACTGCATTGTTGGTTAAGGGCTTGTAAGTAAGCATTTCACTATAAGGTCTACACCGGTTGTATTCGATACAATTAACATTTGATTTGGTTTGACTTGATTTTGAAACTCTGAAGAATTTCTGCACAAATCATTCACTGGAACTAAGTGGCCTATCACGAACCATGAAAAATAGCCCCAAACCATTATTCGTCCCACACCAAACTTTACAGTTGGCATTATGCATTGGGGCAGGTAGCGTTCTCCTGGACTGGTAGATGGTGAAGCGTGATTCATCACTCCAGAGAACGCTTTTTCACTGCTCCAGAGTCCAATGGCGGTGAGCTTTACACCACTCCAGCTGATCCTCTGCATTTTGCATGGTGATCTTAGGTTTGTGTGCAGTTGCTCGGCAATGGAAACCCATTTCATCAACCCCCCTACAAAGACTTATTGTGCTGACGTTGCTTCCAGAGGGAGTTTGGAACTTGGTAGTGAGTGTTGCAACCAGATGTTGCAAATAGATGATTTTTACGAGCTTCAGCACTCGGCAGTCTCGTTCTGTGAGCTTGTGTGGCCTACCACTTCATGGCTGAGCCATTGTTGCTCGTAGAAATTTCCACTTCACAGTAACAGCACTTACAGTATGTGGACACCAGTCCATTGAGTGCTTTGTAGGTAAGCATGAACAATTTGAAGATGATCCTGTGTTGAACTGGGAGCCAGTGGAGTTTGATGCGGGTAGGGGTGATGTGGGATACGTGAGATAGGGTCTGAGTTGTGAGATGTTTTTGAGGTGGAAGAAGTTATTGCTCATCCAAGTTTTCACTTCACGGGGCCAGTCAACAACAGAGGGGGATGGCAGAGTGGAGTTGGGTTTTGTGTGGATCTAGATTGGTGTGTCATCTGCAGAACAGGGAAATTTGAGTCCAAATTGATGGAGGCTCTGACCAAGGGGTAGCATGTAAATACTAAACCGTAATGGACCTAACACTGAGCCGTGTGTGACACCCGGGGCAGACCTGCAGTTGCCAAGGGAGACAAACTTATTTCTATCAGATAGGAGTGGAACCAGGCAATGGGTGATCCGGAAACTCCAAGAAGCCTCTCCATGCGGTCAGTTAAAATCTGATGACGGTGTCAAATGCTGTAGACAGGTTCAGGAGGATTGAGGATGGAGATGTTCCTAGCATCAGCAGCATAGAGAAGGTCGTTCACTGCCTTTACCAAGGCAGTTTCAGTGTCATGCATAGATAGCCCTGAAGCCCGACTCAAGGGATTAAAAAAGGTTATGAGAGGCCATGTGTTGTTGGATTTGTGATGCTACCACTCTCTCAAAGCACTTTGGCGAGAAAGGGGAGGTTTTAGTTATGCTACCACTCTCTCAAAGCACTTTGGCGAGAAAGGGGAGGTTTTAGTTATGCTACCACTCTCTCAAAGCACTTTGGCGAGAAAGGGGAGGTTTTAGTTATGCTACCACTCTCTCAAAGCACTTTGGCGAGAAAGGGGAGGTTTTAGTTATGCTACCACTCTCTCAAAGCACTTTGGCGAGAAAGGGGAGGTTTTAGTTATGCTACCACTCTCTCAAAGCACTTTGGCGAGAAAGGGGAGGTTTTAGTTATGCTACCACTCTCTCAAAGCACTTTGGCGAGAAAGGGGAGGTTTTAGTTATGCTACCACTCTCTCAAAGCACTTTGGCGAGAAAGGGGAGGTTTTAGTTATGCTACCACTCTCTCAAAGCACTTTGGCGAGAAAGGGGAGGTTTTAGTTATGCTACCACTCTCTCAAAGCACTTTGGCGAGAAAGGGGAGGTTTGAGTTATGCTACCACTCTCTCAAAGCACTTTGGCGAGCAAGGGGAGGTTTTAGTTATGCTACCACTCTCTCAAAGCACTTTGGCGAGAAAGGGGATGTTTTAGTTATGCTACCACTCTCTCAAAGCACTTTGGCGAGAAAGGGGAGGTTTGAGTTATGCCGGTAGTTGGTGAGGATCTCAGGGTCCAGGCCCTGTTTTTTCAGAATGGGAGTTATAGCCTCATGTTTTCAGAGTAGGAACAATGCCAGATGTGACGGATGCATTCCCGATCTTGACCACCAGGGGGCAGAGAACAGGGCGGCATGCCTTAACTAAGGCAGGGGGCATGGGGTCAAGGGAGCAGGTTGTGGTTTTGGATTTAGAAAAGAGTAATGGTGGTTTCATTGACAAGGGAGAATGTATTAAGTCTTTTCACAGGTGGCGAGTCAGGTAGTCTTGTCGGGGGGAGCAGATGAAGGGGCAGACTGCTGCAGCTGTTGGTAGATAGTATAGGTTGACCGATTAATCGGAATGGCCGATTAAATAGGGCCGATTTCAAGTTTTCATAATAATCGGAAATCGATCTTCTTGGACACCGATTTTGCCGTTTGTTGTTGTTTTTTTTTACACCTTTATTTATCCTATTTAACGAGGCAAGTCAGTTAAGAACACATTCTTATTTTCAATGACGGCCTGGGAACGGTGGGTTAACTGCCTTGTTCGGGGGCAGAATGACAGAATTGTACCTTGTCAGTTCGGCGATTCAAATTTGCAACCTTACAGTTAACTAGTCCAACGCTCTAACCACCTGATTACATTGCACTCCACGAGGAGACTGCCTGTTACGCGAATGCAGTAAGTTGCTAGCTAGCATTAAACTTATCTTATAAAAAAATCAATCAATCATAATCACTAGTTAACTACACATGGTTGATGATATCACTAGTTTATCTAGCGTGTCCTGCGTTGCATATAATCGATGCGGTGCGTATTCACGAAAAAGGACTGTCTTGCTCCAATGTGTACCTAACCATAAACATCAATGCATCAATACACAAGTATATATTTTTAAACCTGCATATTTAGTTAATATTGCCTGATAACCTGGCTCGTTGCGAACTCTGTGAAGACTATTTCTTCCTAACAAAGACAGCCAACTTCGCCAAACGGGGGATGATTTAACAAAAGCGCATTTGCGAAAAAAGCACAATCTTTGCACGACTGTACCTAACCATAAACAACAATGCCTGTCGCTCTGGATAAGAGCGTCTGCTAAATGACTTAAATGTAAATGTTAAAATCAATACACAGAAGTATATATTTTTAAACCTGCATATTTAGCTAAAAGAAGTTCAGGTTAGCAGGCAATATTAACCAGGTCAAATTGTGTCACTTGTCTTGCGTTCATTGCACGCAGAGTCAGTGTATATGCAACAGTTTGGGACGCCTAATTTGCCAGAGTTTTATGTAATTATGACATAACATTGAAGGTTGTGCAATGTAACAGGAATATTTAGACTTATGGATGCCACCCGTTAGATAAAATACGGCAAGGTTCCGTATTTCACTGAAAGAATAAACGTCTGGTTTTCAAGATGATAGTTTCCGGATTCAACCATATTAATGACCCAAGGCTCGTATTTCTGTGTGTTATTATGTTGTAATTAAGTCTATGATTTGATAGAGCAGTCTGACTGAGCGGTGGTAGGCACCAGCAGGCTCGTAAGCATTCATTCAAAAAGCACTTTCGTGCATTTTGCCAGCAGCTCTTCACAATGCTTAAAGCACGTCGCTGTGCTTCAAGCATTGAGCTGTTTATGACTTCAAGCCTATCAACTCCCGAGATTAGGCTGGTGTAACCGATGTGAAATGGCTAGCTAGTTAGCGGGGTGCACGCTAATAGCGTTTCAAACGTCACTCGCTCTGAGACTTGGAGTGGTTGTTCCCCTTGCTCTGCAAGGGCCGTGGCTTTTGAGAAGCGATGGGTAACGCTGCTTCGAGGGTGGCTGTTGTCGATGTGTTCCAGGTTCGAGCCCAGGTAGGGGTGAGGAGAGGGACGGAAGCTATACTGTTACACTGGCAATACTAAAGTGCCTATAAGAACATCCAATAGTCAAAGGTATATGAAATACAAATACCTTTTATAATTCCTATAATAACAACAACCTAAAACTTCTTACCTGGGAATATTGAAGACTCCTGTTAAAAGGAACCACCAGCTTTCATATGTTCTCATGTTCTGAGCAAGGATCTTAAATGTTCTTTACATGGCACATATTGCACTTTTACTTTCTTCTCCCACACTTTGTTTTTGCATTATTAAAACCAAATTAAACATGTTTAATTTTATTTGACGCTAAATTGATTTTATTGATGTATTATATTAAGTTAAAATAAGTGTTCATTCAGTATTGTTGTAATTGTCATTATTACAATTTTTTTTTTTTTTAATCGTCTGATTAATCGGCATTGGCTTTTTGGTCAATAATCGGTATCGGCATTGAAAAATAATAATCGGTCGACCTCTAGTAGATAGCCTCCACTTTGTTTTGAAAGAAGGCTAGAAAACTGTCACAGAGGTCGGTGGTGATTGTGAGAGAGGAGTTGTCCAATAGGCGAAGAAGTGTGCTGATGGTTTAGAAGAGCACTCTTGGGTTTCCTTGTTCATTCCTTATGGTGTTGGAGAAATAGGCAGATTTGGTTGTGGCAAGTGAGTCCTTTACTTGTGAATGTACGCCTGTGCTCTGTGCTCATTTCAGAGTAGCTGCACTGAGGCTCTCATTAGCCCAGCTTTATTTAGAAAAGCAATATCCTGCAGCCATTTGCGGGCCAGGGAGTTACTCACACACACACACACACATACATACACACACACATGCACACACACACACACGCATATATATATATATATACACCCATACATACACACACACATGTTCTACGAGCCTGTGTTTACCCTGTGGTCAGCCAGGCTCTTTTTAATGTCCGTGACACTCGGTGGCGCTACTATTAGCCCAAAAAAGGGCATTATAAGTGCACACACTCATATACGCACAGAACACTCTCACACACCCATAAAGGATGCATTATGAGCACGCACACACGCATGCACACACACACCTATAAATGCAGCATTATGAGCACGCACACACACACCTATAAATGCAGCATTATGAATGTGTGGGGTGGATGAAGTGTGCTCTGTTAGCATCGGCCATGTGTACACCGTTAGGTCTCAGTGGCTAGGGCTCAAGGGAGTAGAGTTTAGCATTTAGGGTTTAAGGACTCAAGGGCTAGGGTTTAGCATTTAGGGCTTAGGTGCTAGGGTTTAGAGTCTATGAATCCCCACTCAGGGTCAGACTCATTATGGGGAAAGGAGGGAGACAGGCAGGCTCTTTCACAGACAGTGCTAATAAATATGTTTAGTCTTTAGGCTGAAGAACTGAAACATGCCAGCATCTCTCCTCTAAGGGAAAATGAAGTGATTCCTTTTTTGGCCTTTTCATTGTATAGTACACTACTTTTGATCAGATCCCTATTGGCCCCGGTCAAAAGTAGTTCACTTAATAGGGAATAGGGTACCATTTGGGATCAGGCCGGGCTAGGAAGGTTTAAATAGAAGATACTAAGAAAGAGAGAGAGAAAGACTACATGCTAGCTAGTGGAGATGACACTGCTAATAGTTCACAGATGAAACAGAGCCTGAATGGAAACTCACAGGTAGCCAAGCCTGTAGGGAATGCACACGTGCACACTCGCTTACTCTCGTTCTCTCTCCTTCTTTCTCTTTCCCACATACTGAGCCACATGAACGAATACTACAGTACTTACCATAGAATTCTATGGTAAACTATTGTATACTGTAGAATACTATACTACACACTGTATTATCCCTTAAGCATGTATAGTACTTGCTATATAAGGTTTTACTATACTGTAAAATACTACAGTAAATACTACAGTACTTAACCATATAATTCTATGGTAAACTATTGTATACTGTAGAATACTATACTACACACTGTATTATCCCTTAAGCATGTATAGTACTTGCTATATAAGGTTTTACTATACTGTAAAATACTACAGTAAATACTACAGTACTTAACCATAGAATTCTATGGTAAACTGTTGTATACTGTAGAATACTATACTACACACTGTATTATCCCTTAACCATGTATAGTACTTGCTATATAATGTTTTACTATACTGTAAAATACTACAGTAAATACTACAGTACTTAACCATAGAATTCTATGGTAAACTGTTGTATACTGTAGAATACTACAGTAAATACTACAGTATTTTTCACACAAAAAAACACTGTAGTAAATACAACAGCAATATCAGCAAAACACTACAGTCTGCAAGAACACTACACTCACTTTTACTATAGTAAATACTGCAGTATAATATATATAATAATGTTATTTACATGTACCCTACCCATTCCCCTCCCCATATTGAAATATGAGCCACCCATACGTCAGTAATCTACATGCCAAGTACAGCATATACCATATATTGTATTCCCTACAGGTTATGAAAAAGAGCGTAAGAGCTTGTACTAACCTACATACTTATCGTTTATGGAAATTTGACTCTTTTAGTATTTATACTGAAGGAGAAAGCCTCCACTTCTATGTCAAATATGATAAAACAAAAACACTATGGTAAATACTACAGTAATGTCTGCAAAAACACTTCAGTAAATACTACAGTATACTACAATCCACCAAAACACTACATTAAGTATTTATACTATATTTAACTGTAAATACTAAAGTATAAACAGTATACTGAAGTATACTGAAGTATACTACAGTATTCATTGTAGTATTTTTGTGGACTAGACAGTAAAGTCCACAAAAACACTACAGTGAATACTATAGTATTTATATCATAGTATATTATAGTATATTTTTTGGAGGGGAGTGGGGTGACACAATCCTCCCCCTACACATACATGCACGCATGCACACACAGAAACGCACTCACACACATACACAACTACACACACATAAGCATGCGCACGCACGCATGCACACACACATTCCCAGGACTCCATCATCATTAACCATCTCAGGAACACAATGCTCTCTTCCCCTGTCTCGTCCACTGGTCGTAGAAGAAATAGGACCAGAGGAGAGGAGAGGAGCAAGGCAGGGAAGGAGGGAAGGAGGAGCTGTGGTGAAAGAGAAAAAAGAGGGAAAGGAATGATGGGAAGGAAGGACATTCTGTGGGCCGAGATTACAGTACTGAGAGTATGGGGTTACCCTATTCCCTTTATAGTGCCTTAGTCTAAAGTAGTGCACAATATAGGGCATAGGGTGCAATTTCAGTCCTGTAGTTGGTGCAGGTATTTTAATTAGTTTTCCAGTCTTTGATCCTAGTGCTCAGCTGGCTGGCTGGCTGGTGTCTGACTCGCTGTCTGACTGGCTGGCTTGCTTACTGGATGGCTTGACGAATGGGTGGGTGGGTGGCTGGATGATTGGATGGTGGGTGGCTGCTGGCTGGCTGGCAGTTGACTGACTGGCTGGCTGGCTGACTGACTGGTTTGCTGGCTGGATGGCTGACTAGTTCACTGGCTTGCTGGTTTGCTGAATGGCTGGCTGGCTGGCTGGCTAAGTACCTGTGTGTGTGTGTGGGTGTGTGTGTGTTTGTGTTTGTGTGGGGGGGCCATAATCAGCTCCAGATGATTTTGAGCTTGTGCCAGATGCCCAAAATAGCAGTGCTCCTTTCTCCACGGCCCTCCAACTGACCCTCACAAATATTATAGCAACTCCATGTTAACATCACACTATTTCACTCTCAGTCGCTCACGCCGTAACCTCTCCACTATATGTCCGCTAAATCGAAAATTACTTTTACATTTGTATCGCAGAATCTGCCACTCTTCAGCTTTACAGATTGAATAAAACCCTTACTGTAGCACCCTGCTGATACACAGATCATTTCAGAGAAAAATAGAGACACACACGCACATGTACACACACATTCTTGTTCGTGAACGTGATGTTTGAGTTCTGCTGAAGCCTGGCTTGCACACGATTCTGAATAACATCCAAGTTGAGAAAGGCAAGAGAGAGAGAGAGAGAGAACATAAGGGTGGGTGGAGAGGAGATAAATTGAGGTCAGCAAAGGAGTGGAGCAATAGGACAGTCTGGCAGGTGGCTGTGGAGAAAAGGTGGTATTATTACATTAGGGACAGATCACAATTTACTGGGGGAGAGAGTTGGTCCAAAATAGGGAGGGTTGTCAAGCTTTTTTGTTTTGCTTTGGGGAGGGTTGCGTGTTTTTTTTCATTGGGCACAGGGGAGGGTTGTGCATTTTTTCCCCTGGTTAATTTCTTCCATCCGAGCCATCATCAGCTTGCAGGCTCCTCTCCTATATCAATGTGTTTTGGTACTTCCCTTATGTACTACGCTTTTCAATGTGCTTTTACTATACCACAGGTCAGTACAGTCTGCCAGTGGTCTATCCTGCCCTCATAGTGACAATAGTGGTAGGTGGATTGTTTGTCCAGATCCGCAGTAGACTAACTAGCAGTCATAACACACATACACATATTCAAAGCTGCGTACAGCCTAGGAACAGTGGGTTAACTGCCTGTTCAGGGGCAGAACGACAGATTTTTACCTTGTCAGCTCGGGGATTCGAACTTGCAACCTTTCGGTTACTAGTCCAACGCTCTAACCACTAGGCTAGGTTACCCTAGGCTACCCTGCCGCCCCAGGAATCAACAGGAACAAATAGGAATAGCTGAAAGGCTGCGGACACGCAAGGTGCGTATTTGCGCATGAATGTACAGAGAAGACATTAAACACACAGTTCAAAAAGCTCCCCTATTGATCTTGTTTAGGGACTATACAATTCTCCTACCTAGACTATAGTAGCCTGCAACGCATGGTTGCATTATTGTTTTCATGTGAGCACAACATTCTAGGCTGCAGTGAAAGTGTCATTTGAATAACGACGCAAAAGTCGATTTGGATCAGCCGTGGGTCGACTCTCTACAGTTCATACGGTCCAGATGGGCGCAATAGCGGGCCAGTCTGGCTGTATTTTAACTTTTGATACTGAATGTTGCAAATCATCATTCTCCCAAGTCGTCCTACAATAATGTGGCCACATATCCTCCCAGCGGGCCCAGTTATTCAGGAGAGCTTAACACACGCTCTCGGATCAAATCAAATCAACTGTATTTGTCACATGCGCCGAATACGACCTTACCGTGAAATGCTGACTTACAAGCCCTTAACCAACAATGCAGTTCAAGACAGAGTTAACTTCTACGGGATCGGTGTCCCTAAACCAGGACAGTTGTTGCTCAATATTCAATAATCAAATCATATTTTTATTAGTCGCTTGCGCTGAATACCGCCTGGTATAGAGGTACTGGATGGCAGGAAGCTTGACCCCAGTGATGTACTGGGCCATTCGCATTACACTCTGTAGTGCCTTGTGGTCGGAGGCTGAGCAGTTGCCGTACCAGACAGTGATGCAACCATGCTCTCCTTGGTGCATGTCGACTATTCTGTGCTTCCAACTTTGTGGCAACAGTTTGGGGAAGGCCCTTTCCTGTTTCAGCATGCTAATTCCCCCGTGCACAAAGCGAGGTCATTATAAAGAAATGGTTTGTCAAGATCGGGGTGGAAGAACTTGATTGGCCTGCCGGGAGCCCTGACCTCAACCCCATCGAACAACACCTTTGGGATGTTGGGGGCCTAATCCCCCAACATCAGTGACCAACCACAATAATGCTCTTGTGGCTGAATGGAAGCAAGTCCCCGCAGCAATGTTCCAACATCGAGTGGAAAGGCTTCCCAGAAGAGCAGAGGTTGTTATAGCAGCAAAGTGGTGATTAACTCCATATTAATGCCCAGGATATTGTAATGAGATGTTCCACGAGCAGGTGTCCACATGGTCATGTAGTCAGTGGCGGCTGCTGAGGGGAGAACGGCTCATCATAATAGCAGGAACGGAGCAAATGGAATGGAAAACCGGTTGTTTGATGTATTTGATACCATTCCACTGATTCCGCTCCAGTCATTACCACGAGCAGGTTCTCCCCAAATAAGGTGCCACCAACCTCCTGTGATTGTAGTGTTTTTTTTTAAACTGACAAGTAAATAAATCAATCCAAACTATGCCAAGGCAATTTGAAGAATGGAAAGAGACATCTGTTACAAAACACCAAAAAAGTTGAATGCCATTCATAGATTGTCAAGCCAAGCTTTCGGTACTGGGTCAGCCTACAGGGTAGGGAGGGATGTGTCTTCTGTTTGTCCAAGCTTTCGGTACTGGGTCAGCCTACAGGGTAGGGAGGGATGTGTCTTCTGTTTGTCCAAGCTTTCGGTACTGGGTCAGCCTACAGGGTAGGGAGGGATGTGTCTTCTGTTTGTCCAAGCTTTCGGTACTGGGTCAGCCTACAGGGTAGGGAGGGATGTGTCTTCTGTTTGTCCAAGCTTTCGGTACTGGGTCAGCCTACAGGGTAGGGAGGGATGTGTCTTCTGTTTGTCCAAGCTTTCGGTACTGGGTCAGCCTACAGGGTAGGGAGGGATGAGTCTTCTGTTTGTCCAAGCTTTCGGTACTGGGTCAGCCTACAGGGTAGGGAGGGATTTGTCTTCAGTTTGTCCAAGCTTTCGGTACTGGGTCAGCCTACAGGGTAGGGAGGGATGTGTCTTCTGTTTGTCCAAGCTTTCGGTACTGGGTCAGCCTACAGGGTAGGGAGGGATTTGTCTTCAGTTTGTCCAAGCTTTCGGTACTGGGTCAGCCTACAGGGTAGGGAGGGATGAGTCTTCTGTTTGTCCAAGCTTTCGGTACTGGGTCAGCCTACAGGGTAGGGAGGGATGTGTCTTCTGTTTGTCCAAGCTTTCGGTACTGGGTCAGCCTACAGGGTAGGGAGGGATGAGTCTTCTGTTTGTCCAAGCTTTCGGTACTGGGTCAGCCTACAGGGTAGGGAGGGATGAGTCTTCTGTTTGTCCAAGCTTTCGGTACTGGGTCAGCCTACAGGGTAGGGAGGGATGAGTCTTCTGTTTGTCCAGATTGATAATCTATTTATCGTGGTGTTGAAAATGCAAACCATGTCTGTATGTTTTGTTTATTGGTTGTGTGGTGCATTGGCACAGAAACCTGTTGGTGGAAAATTGATTGCATATATTTTATATAATTATATAATTTCCCCCTAGCTGATCATTGTCAGCAACCGGAAGAGTGTGTTAAATGTATTTTACAGTACAGGGGGAGGGTCATGTGAAAATATATTTTACGTTGAGGAGGGGGGCGCATCCTTTTTTTCTGACACCTTGTGTTGGATCAACAATTGATGTGCTTTCTGTGAAAACGCTAATCTGTTTCAAATCGATGTCCTTTCCCCTCTTTGTCATCCTTCCCCTTTCTGTCCTCTTACTTCAACCCCTCTCTGTCCTTTTCCCCCTCTCTGTCCTCTTACCCTCTCTCTGTCCTCTTACCCTCTCTCTGTCCTCTTACCCTCTCTCTGTCCTCTTACCCTCTCTCTGTCCTCACCCCCTTCACTTCGTCCCTCTCTCCCCCTATCCCCTGTGTCTTTCTACCCTTTACCCTGTCTGCCGGTCTCCCCCTCTCTGTCCTCTTACCCTCTCTCTGTCCTCACCCCCTTCACTTCGTCCCTCTCTCCACCTATCCCCTGTGTCTTTCTACCCTTTACCCTGTCTGCCGGTCTCCCCCTCTCTGTCCTCTTACCCTCTCTCTGTCCTCACCCCCTTTGTGTCCTCACCCCCTTGTCTGCCGGTCTCCCCCTCTCTCTAAAGGTTCTCTCTCTCCCTCTCAATTCAAGGGATTTATTGGCTTGGGAAACACATGTTAACATTGCCAAAGTAAG
Source organism: Oncorhynchus keta (assembly GCF_023373465.1). Taxonomy (NCBI): domain Eukaryota; kingdom Metazoa; phylum Chordata; class Actinopteri; order Salmoniformes; family Salmonidae; genus Oncorhynchus; species Oncorhynchus keta. Next base: position 2,443,332 of record NC_068446.1, on the reverse strand, counting down.
TGAAATAGATAATAAACAAAAGATAAATAAACTATAAAAATTAACAGTAAACATTACACTCACAGAAGTTCCAAAAGAATAAACACATTTCCAATGTCATATTATGTCTATACAGTGTTGAGGTACAAAAGGGAAAATAAATAAACATAAATATGGGTTGTATTTACAATGGTGGTTGTTCTTCACTGGTTGCCCTTTTCTCGTGGCAACAGGTCACAAATATTGCCGCTGTGATGTCACACTGTGGCATTTCACCCAGTAGATATGGGAGTTTGTCAACGTTGGGTTTGTTTTCCAATTCTTTGTGGATTTGTGTAATCAGAGGGAAATATGTGTCTCTAATATGGTCATACATTTGGCAGGAGGTTACTCTCTCTCGCTCTCTATCCCTCTCTCCTCTTTCACCCTCGGAGTGTTTCTAGGCTGCCAGGGCTAGTTGAATGGTGCTAGTGTGTTAGTCCTTCCCATACGGGTGTTACCTGCCTTTGAGATACAGCTTGCTGAAGACTGCACACATCTGACAGAAGGAAACTCCCTTTCGAGTCTGTCAAAGTTGAAAGGCGTTTTATATGATAGAATGTTGGTTGTTATATTGAATTAAATGTAACTCTATCTTTCTTTATTTCTCACTCTCTTTCTGTCTCTCTCTCTGCAGTGCCGTCCATCCAAAGGGAGGAAGCGAGGTTACTGCTGGTGTGTGGATAAGTACGGTCAGCCTCTCCCCAGCTACCATGGAAAGGAGAGAGGAGAATCCCAGTGCAACAACCTGGAGAACAAATGAGAAGCAGAGAGAGAGTGGATGGATGGAGAGAAAGAACGAAGCAAGGAGGAGAGAGGAATAGGAGAGAGACTTTTTTTCACTCCGGCCCTTCACAAAGCACAGTCAAAAGAGCGCCAGACTGTTGACCTCAGGTCACATGACTGCCGGATAGGGAAGGGGGGGGACAGAGGGGGGAGGGAGTGAGAAGACTGGGGGAGCACAGCCTATAGGCCAAGCCTTCTGTCCATCGTCTATAGCTATCTTCTCTGTGCTATGGGAACCTCCTCACCTTGTATGAAAACAAGAGAGAGAGAAACTAATCATCTCCAATTCATTTAGAGAGAGATGGAGGGACTTTTCCACTGTATTTAAAGTGTGAGTGACTGTGACCCAACTCAATGTGTGTATGTGTGTTTGTGTGTGTATGCGTGTGTAAATGCTGTCTTTCACTAAAGATCAGTTTAGAGATGTTAGAACACCCAAACCCAAATCCAGCCCCCTTCCATCCTGTCATGCCGAAACTCCTCCTCTTTCTCAGGGTCCATCATTATGAAGTGAAGGCTTATGGGTAGGCCGGCCTCTGATCTCTTTCATGCCATCTTGGACAACACTGGCCTTCCCCACTGTCTCCAAAGCAACCAGCTTGTCCAACCCGATGTGCTGCGTCACATTTACAGGTTTAGGGGGGAACGAATGGAGACAGTGCCCAATAACGGTGCCTTAAAACCCCACACTGCCCCCCTCACCCTCTCCGCCCTCCCTCCCTCCCCCATCCCTAACCCCTATCCCTCCATAGTCCCATAGTCCTTCCTTTGCCTTCCGCAGTCCTCATAGGTGCTCACATAGTTTTACCACCATTCAGCCCTGGAGTCTGGTCTGGTTAGTTAGCTGGTTGGTTAGCCGAGCCTAGCTTAGCTGCCAAACCATCACTCCTCCAGTCAGGAAATAGGGCCAGCATTGTTGTCATAACAACTTGGTCCCTCTATCTGCAGTCCTCTTCCTGTTTATGGTGAGTAATGGCCAGTTGTAGGGTCCTTTAGACTGGGCATGCTCGGTGAGCCTGGATTGCTCTCTCTTCAATAGGTCCCCATTCTTCGAGCCCAAGCGCCATCACTTAAAGCACTTCAGCTGCATCCAACCAACCAATTTGGACCAATTATAAATAATTAGGTGGGTGCTTATGTTTGTCCTGTTTATGATACGAGTGTGTATTATACACGTGAAATTAGAAATGTGTTTTTTTTTTGCATATCCCTACTCCACCTGAGACACCCTCGGAGAGTGAGGTCAATGCCAGGTCTTCCATTATCAATGGCAACCCCGGATCAATTAGTCAAGTGCCTTGTTTACATCATCAGATTTTTCACCTTGTCAGCTTGGGGATTCAAGCTACCAACCTTTCAAACTAGCACAAAGCTCTAACCGCTAGACTACCTGCCTCCCATAGCATAGCTATAATGCAGCACCTTTTCCATAGTGGCAACATTTGACAAGGTTTATAGCACTGTAGAACAAAACAACAAGAACTACAATCAACAACAACGCAATATATATATATATATATGCTTCACCAGGACTTCAGACAGTGATCTTACTCAGCCTAGTAAACAAACGGCACTCCTCAGAATTTACATTCGATTCAAAGGGTGTTTTATTTTTGTTTATATTGTTCTTGGGTGATGCTTGTATGATCTTATGCCAACAACTCCACAAGATGGACACAGCACCAAATATGCACTCAAGAAGCAGCCAGGGGGTCTGAGGAAAAGGGGCGTGGTTCTCCTAGAGATGCTTCCTGCTTCCTCTATTGCGCTTTCACATATCCTGTGTCCAAAATGGCATCATATTTGGATGACATTTCAGATGCAGACTTGACCAGTGGAGACTGCATCAGAAGGAATGCTAGCCCAGTCGCTTTGGTTGCACTGAATCAGCTACAAAGTAACTTTCACAGTAACAACCACAACAACTTCAAAGCAACCTACCCGCTGGTACTATATGACATTTTGTCAGAGCACTTCATTTAACGGTGAGTTGCATACAAAAGTATGTTTAAGCTATTAAGCTATTGTTATTTGTAATTATTATAATTTTTTCCCCTGGAAGCTATGTGTCTGAATAGACATACGGCGCCTTCAGAAAGTATTCAAACCCCCTTAACTTTTTCCACATTTTGTTAGGTTATTCTAAAATGTATTAAATCGGTTTTTTTCCCTCGTCAATCTACACACAATACCCCATAATGACGAAGCAAAAACTGAAATATCACATTTACATAAGTATTCAGACCCTTTACTCAGTACTTCAGTACTTCAGTACTACCCGCTGGTACTTCTGTGGCTCAGTTGGTAGAGCATGGCGCTTGTAACGCCAGGGTAGTGGGTTCAATTCCCGGGACCACCCATACGTAGAATGTATGCACACATGACTGTAAGTCGCTTTGGATAAAAGCGTCAGCTAAATGGCATATATTATTATTATTATTATTATTATTATATTACTTTGTTGAAGCACCTTTGGCAGCAATTACAGCATTGAGACTTCTTGGGTATGACGCTACAAGCTTGGCACACCTGTATTTGGTGAGTTTCGCCCATTTTCAAACTCTAAGCAGGCTGTCACGTGCCTTTTACTGAGGAGTGGCATCCGTCTGGCCACTCTACCATAAAGGCCTGATTGGTGGAGTGCTGCAGAGCTGGTTGTCCTTCTGGAAGGTTCTCCCATCTCCACAGAGGAACTCTAGACCTCTGTCAGAGTGACCATCAGGTTCTTGGTCACCTCCCTGACTAAGGCCCTTATCCCTCGATTGCTCAGTTTGGCCGGGCAGACAGCTTTAGGAAGAGTCTTGGCGGTTCCACATTTCTTCCATTTAAGAATGATGGAGGCCACTGTGTTCGTGGGGACCTTCAAATCATGTCCAATCAATTGAATGTACCACAGGTGGACTCCAATCAAGTTGTAGAAACAGCTCAAGGATGATCAATGGAAACAGGATGCATCTGAGCTCAATTTCGAGTCTCATAGCAAACGGCCTGAATACTTATGTACATATATTAAAAATAAATTAGCTAAAATTCTAAAAACCTTTTTTTGCTTTGCCATTATGGGGTATTGTCTGTAGATTGCTGGAAAAAATGGTTGCGTTTAATCCATTTTAGAATAAGGCTGTAACTTAACAAAATGTGGAAAGTGTCAAAGGATCTGAATCATTTCCGAAGGCACTGTATGTACTGTACATAAAATAAAGTAAATAAAGAAGTAATTTATCTAATAAATAATTAAATGCTGATCCAAACTACGTTTTATTTTCTTATAAAGGATTCAGTGACTTTCGAATAGTAGGGGAGATTGGGGTAAGAAAGGGTAAGTTGTAATAGTAGGGGAGATTGGGGTAAGACGAAGGGTAAGTTGTAATAGTAGGGGAGATTGGGGTAATACGAAGGGTAAGTTGTAATAGTAGGGGAGATTGGGGTAAGACTAGACAAAGGGTAAGTTGAACCACCCTTGTTTCTAGGAAAATATACACAAAAAATATACACAAAATTAATAATTTGAACAAATATTTAGGAAGAGGTGATCATGGAGTCTGTGAAGGAAGAAACCACATGGAAAAAGTGGTGAGCAAGTTACGTCCATCCAAAAAAAACAGATTTTTACCAAGTCAAATGAATTTCATCCTGAAATATATGTAGATAGATTTGTAAGAAATAATACTATATATTTACCTTAATGTGTGATTACATTCAAGTGATGTTGAATGTAAAAAAAAATGGCTCAACTTACCCCACTATCCCCTACCACAAAGTGGAAGTTGATTCAGTGTATAATTACTAATTAAAATTTAAAAAATGGCTCAACTTACCCCACTCTCCCCTACCACAAAGTGGAAGTTGATTCAGTGTATAATTACTAATTAATGTTTATATTTTAATTAACACTTTTAAACTCCATACATCTCCGGGTCTGTTGCCCACGGTAACTATCAGTCAGTCACTCAGGTCACTGGTCTGTCTAATAGGTGTATGACAGAGTTGGGGTCATTATTGTTTCAATGCACTCAATACAGTATTCTAAAGTTCTTAATGAGCAAAATGTTAATTTCAAAATGTTAACTTCCTGAATTGACAATGTGGCTAAACCCAATCCTGTTGTGTTTTCCTATGGGTCTGTCATCCAGTGGAACACTTGTCAGTCAGTCGGTCACAACTCCACTACTTCTCTCTGTGCACGCCAACGTGCACGCCATGCCATTCTGTCTCAGTCTGGGTCCACTGGTCACATAAGAATCTCTGTTGTTCACGGGTAATTGTACTTTTTAAAAAATGTATTTATTTATTCAAATTGTATCATTTAAAGAGTTTTGGTTCTTTAAAGAATAAAAGCTTTTCATGTTACTAAACTAGAAAATCACACAGCTATTCTTTCCTTTGAGAATGGAAAATTATTTTGTTCAAATATAATGTATATTGAATGTATTTTTAAATAAAAAATTAACACAATTTGTATTTACTGTTGAATGGCTTGAGGGCATTTTTTACGAGTCAGGCTATATGACCTCAGAGAGCTGAGTAGTACATTCAGCACTCAATACGGTCTCATTCAGAGTTATAGTATGTAGACATTAAATAAAGTGTGTACATCACATGTTCAAGCAGATGGGGAAACAGTTGGCAACCAAAAAGATGACCAGAGGAATTTTTCTCTCTCTCTCTCTCTCTCTCTCTCTCTCTCTCTCTCTCTCTCTCTCTCTCTCTCTCTCTCTCTCCCTCTCTCTCTCTCTCTCTCTCTCTCTCTCTCTCTCTCTCTCTCTCTCTCTCTCTCTCGCCCTCTCTCTCTCGCCCTCTCTCTCTCTCTCGCCCTCTCTCTCTCGCCCTCTCTCTCTCTCTCTCTCTCTCTCGCCCTCTCTCTCTCTCTCGCCCTCTCTCGCCCTCTCTCTCTCTCGCCCTCGCCCTCTCCCTCTCTCTCTCTCTCTCTCTCTCTCTCTCTCTCTCTCTCTCTCTCTCTCTCTCGCCCTCTCTCTCTCGCCCTCTCTCTCTCTCTCTCTCTCTCTCTCTCTCTCTCTCTCTCTCTCTCTCTCTCTCTCTCTCTCTCTCTCTCTCTCTCTCTCTCTCTCTCTCTCTCTCTCTCTCTCTCTCTCTCTCTCTCTCTCTCTCTCTCTCTCTCTCTCTCTCTCTCTCTCTCTCTCTCTCTCTCTCTCTCTCTCTCTCTCTCTCTCTCTCTCTCTCTCTCTCTCTCTCTCTCTCTCTCTCTCTCTCTCTCTCTCTCTCTCTCTCTCTCTCTCTCTCTCTGGAATGTGGCAACGACGATAGACAAAACTTAAATGAATGTGGTGGTGCCAGGCAGTGGGCACGTTGGGGACGTTGAGGGAAATGCATTCAACCATTCAACCTGCATTCAACCAAGACAAACAGAGAGCGGGTCAAAAGGCCGAGAGAGAGGAGAGAGAGAGAGCGCGGACAGGCAGGGCTGAGCTATGACTCTTTGGCCCTATTTATACCTGGTTCATGCATGCAGCCTTTTTACGGATCTTGTCCACACTGATTGTGTCCTCATTTTTGTCAGTAGATGATTAAAAGACACATTGTGATCTGATTGTGATCAGATCTTAGAAGTGTAAACAGACAAGATCATGTCAAGATCAGGACAAAATCAGGAGAAAGGACGCATGTTAACGGAAGATATAAACAGGGCTTCTGGTAAGGGAGCATAAAGAGTGATTGATTTATTGATTGAATGAATGTATTTGATCATTAGAAATAGTAGGCTGCTCCAGCCAAAGACAACATTACATACATTAATGATTGAGGATAAAAACACAAAGCCAAGAAGGCTTATTTTCATTGTAGTCTTGTTTGGCAACACAATGACCAAAATAACATATTTGAGGTTAAACATTTTAATTAAATAATTTTTTTTTTTACACAACTCAATTACAAAAGTGTATATACATGAGAGAATAATCTCTTTCTCTCTCTCTCGCTTTCTCTCTCTCTCTCTCTCTCTTATAATGCGTTCACGTTATATAAAGAACAGTGATGGCAGTCAGTAAAGAGAGGTCAAGGTAGACACCCGTCAGAACAAGGGACAATGCAGGAGCATTTACCCATCATGCAATTCTGCAAAACCCACATTGAGTTTCTTGAAAGGTAAGAATGTCCAAATGAGTCATTTTCTGCATTCACTGATGTAGACAAGTGTCATCATGTATGAATCATATCGGAAATAAAAACAAACAAAACCATGTCAGTGAACATGAAAAACTATTAAAAGTCACATAATATTTAGAAATCCTTCAAAAATGAATTTGGGTCACACAGTACTTTATGTTTGGTTTGTTTCAAAAGTAAACCACCAGACAAACTCCAAAAGACCTGGACCCAGTTTCCCGATAACAATGGAATTTAGGCTTATGAGAGTTTTAAAGATGCATCTTTCCTGCAATGACCAAGGTCATTATAATTATTCCACAATACTGACAACGGATCAGCTCCTAGAACGATCGTATCACCTATTATGGCTGCAAATATTGAAGTGGCTCATTCTAATTCTTACCCTATAAAGTAACCGAAAGGTTGCTGGATTGAATCCCCGAGCTGACAAGGTAAAAATCTGTCGTTCTGCCCCTGAGCAAGGCAGTTAACCCACTATTCCCCTGAACAAGGCAGTTAACCCACTGTTCCCCTGAACAAGGCAGTTAACCCACTGTTCCCCTGAACAAGGCAGTTAACCCACTGTTCCCCTGAACAGGGCAGTTAACCCACTGTTCCCCTGAACAAGGCAGTTAACCCACTGTTCCCCTGAACAAGGCAGTTAACCCATTGTTCCCCTGAACAAGGCAGTTAATCCACTGTTCCCCTGAACAAGGCAGTTAACCCACTGTTCCTCTGAACAGGGCAGTTAACCCACTGTTCCCCTGAACAAGGCAGTTAACCCACTGTTCCCCTGAACAGGGCAGTTAACCCACTGTTCCCCTGAACAAGGCAGTTAACCCACTGTTCCCCTGAACAAGGCAGTTAACCCACTGTTCCTCTGAACAGGGCAGTTAACCCACTGTTCCCCTGAACAAGGCAGTTAACCCACTGTTCCCCTGAACAAGGCAGTTAACCCACTGTTCCCCTGAACAAGGTAGTTAACCCATTGTTCCCCTGAACAAGGCAGTTAACCCACTGTTCCCCTGAACAGGGCAGTTAACCCACTGTTCCCCTGAACAAGGCAGTTAACCCACTGTTCCCCTGAACAAGGTAGTTAACCCATTGTTCCCCTGAACAAGGCAGTTAACCCACTATTCCCCTGAACAATGCAGTTAACCCACTGTTCCCCTGAACAAGGCAGTTAACCCACTGTTCCCCTGAACAAGGCAGTTAACCCACTGTTCCCCTGAACAGGGCAGTTAACCCACGGTTCCCCTGAACAGGGCAGTTAACCCACTGTTCCCCTGAACAAGGTAATTAACCCACTGTTCCCTGAACAAGGCAGTTAACCCACTGTTCCCTGAACAATGCAGTTAACCCACTGTTCCCTGAACAAGGCAGTTAACCCACTGTTCCCTGAGCAAGGCAGTTAACCCACTGTTACCCTGAACAAGGCAGTTAACCCACTGTTCCCCTGAGCAAGGCAGTTAACCCACTGTTCCCCTGAACAAGGCAGTTAACCCACTGTTCCCCTGAACAAGGCAGTTAACCCACTGTTCCCTGAGCAAGGCAGTTAACCCACTGTTCCCCTGAACAAGGTAGTTAACCCACTGTTCCCCTAAACAAGGCAGTTAACCCACTGTTCCCTGAACAAGGCAGTTAACCCACTGTTCCCCTGAACAAGGCAGTTAACCCACTGTTCCCCTGAACAAGGCAGTTAACCCACTGTTCCCCTGAACAAGGCAGTTAACCCACTGTTCCCCTGAACAAGGCAGTTAACCCACTGTTCCCCTGAACAAGGCAGTTAACCCACTGTTCCCCTGAACAAGGTAGTTAACCCATTGTTCCCCTGAACAAGGCAGTTAACCCACTGTTCCCCTGAACAAGGTAGTTAACCCATTGTTCCCCTGAACAAGGCAGTTAACCCACTGTTCCCCTGAACAAGGCAGTTAACCCACTGTTCCCCTGAACAAGGCAGTTAACCCACTGTTCCCCTGAACAAGGAAGTTAACCCACTGTTCCCCTGAACAAGGCAGTTAACCCACTGTTCCCCTGAACAAGGCAGTTAACCCACTGTTCCCCTGAACAAGGCAGTTAACCCACTGTTCCCCTGAGCAAGGCAGTTAACCCACTGTTCCCCTGAACAAGGCAGTTAACCCACTGTTCCCCTGAACAAGGCAGTTAACCCACTGTTCCCCTGAACAAGGCAGTTAACCCACTGTTCCCCTGAACAAGGCAGTTAACCCACTGTTCCCCTGAACAAGGCAGTTAACCCACTGTTCCCCTGAACAAGGCAGTTAACCCACTGTTCCCCTGAACAGGGCAGTTAACCCACTGTTCCCCTGAACAAGGCAGTTAACCCACTGTTCCCCTGAACAAGGCAGTTAACCCACTGTTCCCCTGAACAAGGCAGTTAACCCACTGTTCTCCGGATGCTGAAGATGTTTGATGAAGGCAGCCCCCCTGCACCTCTCTGATTCAGAGGTGTTAAATGCACCCCTGCACCTCTCTGATTCAGAGGTGTTAAATGCCCCCCTGCACCTCTCTGATTCAGAGGTGTTAAATGCACCCCTGCACCTCTCTGATTCAGAGGTGTTAAATGCCCCCCTGCACCTCTCTGATTCAGAGGGGTTAAATGCCCCCTCGCACCTCTCTGATTCAGAGGTGTTAAATGCACCCCTGCACCTCTCTGATTCGGAGGTGTTAAATGCACCCCTGCACCTCTCTGATTCAGAGGGGTTAAATGCACCCCTGCACCTCTCTGATTCAGAGGTGTTAAATGCACCCCTGCACCTCTCTGATTCAGAGGTGTTAAATTCACCCCCGCACCTCTCTGATTCAGAGATGTTAAATGGCCTGCACCTCTCTGATTCAGAGATGTTAAATGCACCCTCGCACCTCTCTGATTCAGAGGGGTTAAATGCACCCCTGCACCTCTCTGATTCGGAGGTGTTAAATGCACCCCTGCACCTCTCTGATTCGGAGGTGTTAAATGCACCCCTGCACCTCTCTGATTCGGAGGTGTTAAATGCACCCCTGCACCTCTCTGATTCGGAGGTGTTAAATGCACCCCTGCACCTCTCTGATTCAGAGATGTTAAATGCACCCCCGCACCTCTCTGATTCAGAGATGTTAAATGGCCTGCAACTCTCTGATTCAGAGATGTTAAATGCACCCTCGCACCTCTCTGATTCAGAGGGGTTAAATGCACCCCTGCACCTCTCTGATTCAGAGGGGTTAAATGCACCCCTGCACCTCTCTGATTCGGAGGTGTTAAATGCCCCCTGCACCTCTCTGATTCAGAGGTGTTAAATGCACCCCTGCACCTCTCTGATTCGGAGGTGTTAAATGCACCCCTGCACCTCTCTGATTCGGAGGTGTTAAATGCACCCCTGCACCTCTCTGATTCAGAGGTGTTAAATGCACCCCTGCACCTCTCTGATTCAGAGGTGTTAAATGCACCCCTGCACCTCTCTGATTCGGAGGTGTTAAATGCACCCCTGCACCTCTCTGATTCGGAGGTGTTAAATGCACCCCTGCACCTCTCTGATTCGGAGGTGTTAAATGCACCCCTGCACCTCTCTGATTCGGAGGTGTTAAATGCACCCCTGCACCTCTCTGATTCAGAGGTGTTAAATGCACCCCTGCACCTCTCTGATTCAGAGGTGTTAAATGCACCCCTGCACCTCTCTGATTCGGAGGTGTTAAATGCACCCCTGCACCTCTCTGATTCGGAGGTGTTAAATGCACCCCTGCACCTCTCTGATTCGGAGGTGTTAAATGCACCCCTGCACCTCTCTGATTCGGAGGTGTTAAATGCACCCCTGCACCTCTCTGATTCGGAGGTGTTAAATGCACCCCTGCACCTCTCTGATTCGGAGGTGTTAAATGCACCCCTGCACCTCTCTGATTCGGAGGTGTTAAATGCACCCCTGCACCTCTCTGATTCGGAGGTGTTAAATGCACCCCTGCACCTCTCTGATTCGGAGGTGTTAAATGCACCCCTGCACCTCTCTGATTCAGAGGGGTTAAATGCAGAAGACACATTTCAGTTGAAGGCATTCAGTTGTGCAACTGACTCACTATTCCCCTTTCCCTTAATAATGCACTGTTGTAACCTGAATCTCCAATCCCTCTCTGAGTTAATCCCTTAATAATGCACTGTCGAGATTTGGCAGATCACATGTTAGGCTCCATATCATGAGATGTATTGATATATTGATTTCGATATCATTGATATATAGGCCTATGTAGAATATACTGTAGGAAGGCTGTTTATCTTTTAACGCAGTCATCTCGGGCTTTCATTTGAAGGATCTTTAAATCGTTTGCTTGTTTGTAACAATGGCAAAGACATTGGCAACTTTCTATTTGTAGTCAACTTTGTTGTGAAGTTATCGGCGGTCACAGAGAGACAGATAAACATCTTGATTCTATGTTTAGCAGAGGCTCTTCTGTGTGTAATGTGAAAAACACATCCAACAATGTTCTATGAGTGGTCTGAGGCAGTCAGTGTTTTTTCAAGTGCAACTTTAGTAAAGGATAGTTTTGGGAAACAGTGCAGAAATTTAACGATGCTCCTATGAATGTTTTGAAGATGAACTTAGCCTTAAAATGCTTTTGGAAAACCGGGCCCAGAGCAACATGGAGTAACTCAGGGCGTCGATACATATATACACTTTATACACTGATAATAATGCACACATAATAATAATGAAAATAATAATAATGAAAATAAGGCTAAATTATATAAATATTAAAATACAATTACAAATGAATACATACAGTACATAATGTCAAATAAGTAAGGCTGTCGAGTTAAAGAAAATGTATTAAAATATAAAAATCCCTTTTCCGAGAAAAAAAATGATTTTCTCTTTGGTGGGGAGGGACGGGGTCAGGATTCAGGGATTGGGAGTCGGGGGTCCGGGGCTGAGGGTCAGGGGACATCAGTTTCACAGTGATAGTGTGTACCTGAATATCAAACACTACCATGGACAATTAATAAATAACAAGTGTCTAAAGAAAATCAGTGGTTTGCTGTGTGTGTGTGTGTGTGTGTGTGTGTGTGTGTGTGTGTGTGTGTGTGTGTGTGTGTGTGTGTGTGTGTGTGTGTGTGTGTGTGTGTGTGTGTGTGTGTGTGTGTGTTCTGCATCAGTGGTTGATCTCTTAAGAACATTCTGCATCTCCAGACAGATCAGTGGATCCTGGAATCTTCTGTCCATTCCAGGAGGACACACACCAACACCTGCCTCTCTGTCCATCAAGAGACGACTCACACTGGCGAGAGAAAAGGAAAGAGAGAGAGCAAGAGCGAGAGAAAGAGATTAGAATCCCTGGGTATTTTTTACACAATTTAAAACACCTCCACCTAACCACCTGTTCAGATATGCTATGACACTCATCTGTGTGCAGCAGCAACCTACAGTACGAGGTAAGCACACACCAACTCCAAGACACGAATGTACAGGAGCACACACAGAGAGACACACGTGTATAGTCACGTCACGCTGCGCCAAGGCGATGACATCAGAGCGAATATAGCTGAATGTGCTCAGAGGTGTAAACACTGCTATACAAATCTGAGCTGTAGTTGGCACAATATTGGCTACGCACACACACACACACACACACACACACACACACACACACACACACACACACACACACACACACACACACACACACACACACACACACACACACACACACACACACACCAGGTGAGATTATTTCACACTGACAAGAATCATGAATTGCGCACCAATGCCAAGTGCACACACACACAGATAAGGTATATCTATATCTACCTGTTTGGCTTTGTAGAGCCCGTGTTTGTTACAGTTTGGCAGGTAGAACCTGGTCAGATTGTCTCCTAGCTTCTGCTGTGACTCGGCGATCTTCTCCAGAGCTCTCTGCAACTCCACTTGACAGGGAGCCTGGGAGGAGAGAGAAGGGGGGTCACTTACTTGAGATGGGGACTTTCTGTATATTTGATGTGTTTTATCTATGTTCATTCGCTTCTAAATGCGACTCTGAACAGGCTACATGGGTGACATACTAGATAGAGTATCTCACGAGTAATCAAATATGATTATTTGATAGGTCATAGGTAGGCTGAAGAACACACATACGCACGCACGCGCGCGTGCACACACACACAAACTTCAAAGGCACTCGAACGCCCCCTTGCGGTATGACGCTTAATACCCACCAGCCAAACATGCTTTGACTACAAAAGTTTTAAGCATGTTGATTATAGTTGCAAAACGGCTAATAAATGTTCCACGACCGCTCACTTGCTCCGCCAGTTTCTTCCTGATTGCGCTGACTTTGGCTTTCATTCTCTCCTGCGCGTCCGCGGCAGACGGGGGATCGAAGGTCTTTCTGTTGCCAGGATGGCTGAACGTGAAGCAGGTGATTGACACTGCGGCAGACAGAGAAAAGAGGGAATGAGAGTGTCAAGAAGGGGAAAAGCAGAAATCACAGTATTGCACTTCTGCACAAATACATTTGTAAATTATGAATAATATGCCATCTAATTATTATTAGCCTATCATTATCAATCAACTATTAAAACGATAAAACACATTGGCTATTATTATCATAGGTCTATTACAGATATATGACATATATGCAATGTATAAGCATTCTGCAATATGGGTTTGAATACCTGGGTTTTGGGGAATTGGGCTACTTTCGGGCTCGGGGTTCGCCATACACACCGCCTGGCTGCGAATAAGGGAGTGCAGCGGCTGGAGGTCACCGGGTATTGGGGTGCACCTCAGTCCATACCCGCATGGCGCCGTGTAGATTCCGCACAGTTCCCCCGTCATCAGGGCGCAGACAAGGCAGCATCCGCAACCCGGCTCACTCAGAACCTCCATACAGCCTTGCGCCACCACTGGACACTCGCTCAGCTTCTCCGGCGCGCACGGGGCGCATCGGATCGGCTCTTGAGCTAACATCGGGGACCCCAACAGAGACCCCAGTACCGCAGTGACCAGCACCGAGCAACATACCGCTGCTGCCACCAATACATTTTTCAGAAATAATCCACTCATTGTAAACGGAGAGTCTGGTAGACTAAATATAGAACAAGGAATAAAAGTTGTTATCAAAGGTTAGGTAAAGGACACATAACCAGGATTCGTTTCTGTTCCTTGGTTTCTATCCTTTCATTTTGAAAAAATGACTAACTACTCCAGCCATATTTATTCCAGGGTCCTCGTACAAACGTTTGACGCATCGGCATTATGAATGATTTCTGAAAAGAAGGTGTACTGATCTGAGGGCTTCTGATTGGCCCGCGTTCGTCCGATCAGTGAGCTTATTTCAATACAACAACACTTCAATATTTATATTGGAACAGACGGAGCCCACATGACGCGCTCTATGTACACTGAAAAAAAAGGTACTTAAATGGTTCTTCTTCAGCCTAAAATGACCTACCCAAATCTTACTGCCTGTAGCTCAGGACCTAAAACAAGGATATGCATAGTCTTGATACCATTTGAAAAGAAACACTTTGACGTTTGTGGAAATTTGAAATTAATGTAGAAGAATATAACACATTATATCTGGTTAAACATAACACAAAGAAAAAAACGTTTTTTTTGTCAGCTTTGAATGCAAGAGCAAGGCCACAATGTATTATTCCAGTTTAGATGCAATTTAGAGTTTGGCCACTATATGGCAGCAGTATATGTGTAAAGATTAACCTGATCCAATGAACCATTGCATTACTGTTCAACATGTTGTATCAAGTCTGCCCAAATATGCCTAATTGGTTTATTGATACATTTTCAAGTACATAACATGCACTTTCCTCAAACAATAGCATGGCATTCTTTCACTGTAATAAGGTGTATGCACCAATTTGTAAGTCGCTCTGGATAAGAGCGTCTGCTAAATGACTTAAATGTAAATGTAAATGTAATACATTTACATTTAAGTCATTTAGCAGACGCTCTTATCCAGATTTGTACAGTGCAGTTGGACTAACAAGAATGTCAGCTTTCTGCCCATATCAGATATGTCTATGCCCTGGGAAATGTTCTTGTTACTTACAACGTCATGCTGGTCACGTTAGCACATTTTAGCTCAACCATCCTGCGGGGGAACACCGATCCTGTAGAGGTTTTAAGGTTCCTTGGATAGCTTTTCCTGATAAAGAACATTTGAGTTAATTGTGGGGTTCTTGACATGACATCTGTAGTGCTTCAGATTTTTAAAATGTTATTGCAATGTATGAAAACCTGCAGATATGTCACCTTCATAGCACACATAAAATTGGCCAGTGTTAACTAGTGTTGATTTTTCAATGTCACATTTCTAGTGTTGAGTCAAGGGTTAAATTAACACTGTAGTTAAATTAACACTCAGTGGTGAAAAATAACACTTTGTTAATACAAGTTCAACCAGAAAAATGTCCATCATTATCATATTTCCCAGCATGCTCTATTACATGTTGAGTTTTAGAATTGTTTGTTCCAATATCTATGTTTTCGCATGTACATTAATCAATTAATTAATCTTAAGCAACGCATATATAAATGGCATACATTTTTCTAAACTATTTGAATCTGTGACTTGGATTTATTGCCCTCGTTACAGAAATGGTTATTCCAGATTATTTGTTTAAGGGCTCGTACCTTAATCCTTCTCAAATCAAATCAAATGTATTTTCATAGCCCTTCGTACATCAGCTGATATCTCAAAGTGCTGTACAGAAACCCAGCCTAAAACCCCAAACAGCAAGCAATGCAGGTGTAGAAGCACGGTGGCTAGGAAAAACTCCCTAGAAAGGCCAAAACCTAGGAAGAAACCTAGAGAGGAACCAGGCTATGTGGGGTTGCCAGTCCTCTTCTGGCTGTGCCGGGTGGAGATTATAACAGAACATGGCCAAGATGTTCAAATGTTCATAAATTACCAGCATGGTCCAATAATAATAAGGCAGAACAGTTGAAACTGGAGCAGCAGCACGGCCAGGTGGACTGGGGACAGCAAGGAGTCATCATGCCCGGTAGTCCTGAGGCATGGTCCGAGGGCTCAGGTCCTCCGAGAGGGAGAAATAAAGAGAGAGAATTAGAGAGAGCATACTTAAATTCACACAGGACACCGGATAGGACAGGAGAAGTACTCCAGATATAACAAACTGACCCTAGCCCCCCGACACATAAACTACTGCAGCATAAATACTGGAGGCTGAGACAGGAGGGGTCAAGAGACACTGTGGCCCCATCCGATGACACCCCTGGACAGGGCCAAACAGGAAGAATATAACCCCACACACTTTGCCAAAGCACAGCCCCTACACCACTAGAGGGATATCTTCAACCACCAACTTACCATCCTGAGACAAGGCCGAGTATAGCCCACAAAGATCTTTCATACCGACCCTAGGGGGGGGGCGCCAACCCAGACAGGAAGATCACATCAGTGACTCAACCCACTCAAGTGACGCTCCCCTCCTAGGGACGATATGAAAGAGCACCAGTAAGCCAGTGACTCAGCCCCTGTAATAGGTGTAGAGGCAGAGAATCCCAGTGGATAGAGGGGAACCGGCCAGGCAGAGACAGCAAGGGCGGTTCGTTGCTCCAGAGCCTTTCCGTTCACCTTCACACTCCTGGGCCAGACTACACTCAATCATATGACCCACTGAAGAGATGAGTCTTCAGTAAAGACGTAAAGGTTGAGACCGAGTTTGCGTCTCTCACATGGGTAGGCAGACCATTCCATAAAAATGGAGCTCTATAGGAGAAAGCCCTGCCTCCAGCTGTTTGCTTAGACATTCTAGGGACAAATAGGAGGCCTGCGTCTTGTGACCGTAGCGTACGTGTAGGTATGAACGGCAGGACCAAATCGGAAAGATAGGTAGGAGCAAGCCCATGTAATGCTTTGTAGGTTAGCAGTAAAACCTTGAGATCAGCCCTTGCCTTGAAAGGAAGCCAGTGTAGAGAGGCCAGCACTGGAGTAATATGATCACATTTTATGGTTCTAGTCAAGATTCTAGCAGCCGTATTTAGCACTAACTGAAGTTTATTTAGAGCTTTATCCGGGTAGCCGAAAAGTAGACCATTGCAGTAGTCTAACCTAGAATTGACAAAAGCATGGATACATTTTTCTGCATCATTTTTGGACAGAAAGTTTCAGATTTTTGCAATGTTACGTAGATGGAAGAAAGCTATCCTTGAAACAGTCTTGATATGTTCTTCAAAAGAGAGATCAGGGTCCAGAGTAACGCAGAGGTCCTTCACAGTTTTATTTTGAGACGACTGTACAACCATCAAGATTAATTGTCAGATTCAACAGAAGATATATTTGTTTCTTGGGACCTAGAACAAGCATCTCTGTTTTGTCCGAGTTTAAAAGTAGAAAGTTTGCAGCCATCCACTTCCTTCTATCCTTGGCCGTCCTTCTGAATGCAGGTTGATGGTGAATAAAAAAATCAAAATGGTGGATATCCTCACTTCGGCTCTATTCCAATAAGAATTGCACATCACTTTGCAAACCAGCATAATGTGACTTGCAGGTCTGGTGTAGCGTGTAAACTATGAGTTTCAGGTCCCTTTGTGAAACTTGTCCCTAACAACAACAAAAAAACAAGTGAAATTTATATTTTAAAGACTTTAGTGAGAAGATATTCACTTAAAATCTCATTTGCTCCAGGGCCACGGAACTGTTTATGAATGAATGCAACAACAACATCTCTCTTACAGTCATGTGTGCATACATTCTACGTATAGGGTGGTCCCGGGAATCGAACCCACTACCCTGGCGTTACAAGCGCCATGCTCTACCAACTGAGCTACAGAAGGACCAATAACTCTGACATTCACTCAAAAGGCACCTTGGAAAATATATAAATAAGGCTTGAAACCTTACAGCAGGGCTATTCAATGTTTGATCCGGGAGAGGCCAGAATATGTCTGGTATGGTAACCTTAAAATGGTTCCCCTATGGCATTGCTCTCAATAACCTTACTTGGTTTTTGATTTGATTTTTAAGAGTGTCGGCACAACATCAACCAGTGACGCTGTTTGCAAGTGGGAAAAGTAAACTAATGTAAAAAATAATAAAAAGTAACACAATGACATAACAATAATGAGGATATACTGTATACACGGGGTACCGGTACCGAGTCAGTGTGTGGGGGTACAGGTTAGAGGTCATTTTTACATGTAGGTAGGGGTGAAGGGACTATCCATAGACAATAAACAGCGAGTAGCAGCAGTGTCAAAACAAATGGAGGGGGTGGGGGTCAATGTAATAGTCCGGTGACCATTTGATTAATTGTTCAACAATCTTATGGCTTGGGGCTTGGGGGTAGAAGCTGTTAAGGAGCCTTTTGGTCCTAGACTTGGCGCTCCTGTACTGATTGACGTGCGGTAGCAAAGAAAACAGTCTATGACTTGGGTGACTGGAGTCTCTGACAATTTTATGTGCTTTCCTATGACACCACCTATTACAGTGGGGCAAAAACGTATTTAGTCAGCCAACAATTGTGCAAGTTCTCCTACTTAAAAATATGACAGAGGCCTGTAATTTTCATCAAAGGTACACTTCAACTATGACATTGTAGGATTTTTTATGAATTTATTTGCAAATTATGGTGGAAAATAAGTATTTTGTGTTTTGCTATAGAATGGACCATTATCATGTGTCTCGAAGCAGGGGAAAAGGGAGGAAGCTATTCCTGTGGATCATTTTCATGCCAGCCGGTAGCATTCCAGAGGGACATCAGAGACTGTAACGTTCTTTGCTTCACAGAAACATGGCTCACTGGAGAGACGCTATCCTATTCGGTGCAGCCAGCTGGTTTCTCCACGCATCGCGCCGACAGAAACAAACATCTTTCTGGTAAGAAGAGGGGCGGGGCGTATGCCTTATGGCTAACGAGACGTGGTGTGGTCACAAAAGCATACAGGAACTCAAGTCCTGATTTAGAATTCCTCACAATCAAATGTCGACCGTATTATCTACCAAGGGAATTATCTTTGATTATAATCACAGCCGTATATATTCCCCCCCCAAGCAGACACATCGATGGCTCTGAACGAACTTTATTTGACTCTTTGCAAACTGGAATCCATACATCCTGAGGCTGCATTCATTGTAGCTGGGGATTTTAACAAGGCTAATCTGAAAACAAGACTCCCTAAATTGTATCAGCATATCAATTGCGCAACCAGGGCTGGCAAAACCTGACCAAATACTTATTTCTTATTATTACTTCTTACTTATTATTGCCTTCCACTGTTGGGTTGTCAGCAAACTTAATGTTGGTTTTGGAGTCATGTTTGGCCACGCAGTCGTGAGTGAACAGAGAGAACAGGAGGGGACTAAGTACACACCCCTGAGGGGACCCAGTGTTGAGGATCAGCATTGTTGTTGCCTACCCTTACCACCTGGGGGCTCCCCATCAGGAAGTCCAGGATCCAGTTGCAGAGGGAGGTGTTTAGTCCCACGGTCCTTAGCTTAGTGATGAGCTTTGTGGGCACTATGATGTTGAACGTTGAGCTCTAGTCAACAAAAAGCATTCTCATATAGGTGTTCCTTTTGTCCAGGTGGGAAAGGGCAGTGTGGAGTACGATTGAGATTGTGTCATCTGTGGATCTGTTGGGGTGGTATGCAAATTGGAGTGGGGCTAGAGTATCTGGGGGAAATGCTGTTGATGTGAGCCATGACCAGCCTTTAAAAGCACTTCATGGCTACAGATGTGAATGCTCATGGTCATTTAGGCAGGTTACCTTCGGTTCCTTGGGCACAGGGACTTTGGAGGTCTGCCTGAAACATGTATGTACAGTATTACAGACTCAGTCAGGGAGTGGTTGAAAATGTCAGTGAAGACACTTGCCAATTGGTCCGCGCATGCTTTGAGTACACGTCTTGGTAATCCATCTGGCCCCACGGCTTTGTGAATGTTTACCCTGTTAAATTTTTTATTTCATTTTCATTTCACCTTTATTTAACCAGGTAGGCTAGTTGAGAACAAGTTCTCATTTGCAACTGCAACCTGGCCAAGATAAAGCAAAGCAGTTTGACACATACAACAACACAGAGTTACACATGGAATAAACAAACATACAGTCAATAATACATTAGAAAAAGTCTATATACAGTATGTGCAAATGAGGTAGGATAAGGGAGGTAGGGCAATAAATAGGCCATGGTGGCGAGGTAATTACAATATAGCAATTAAACACTATAATGGTAGATGTGCAGAAGATGAATGTGCAAGTAGAGACACTGGGGTACAAAGGAGCAAGATAAATAAATAAATAAATAAATAAATAAATAAATAAATAAATACAGTATGGGGATGAGGTAGTTGGGTGGGCTATTTACAGATGGGCTATTGGTCTTGCTCACATGGGCTATTGAAAGCGTTATCACACAGTCATCCAGAACAGCTGGTGCTCTCGTGCATGCTTCAGTGTTGCTTGCCACGAAGCGAACATGAAAGACATTTAGCTCGTCTGGTAGGCTCATGTCACTGGGCAGCTCGCGTCTGGGTCTCCCTTTGTAGTCCGAAATAGCTTTCAAGCCTTGCCACATCCGACGAGCGTCAGAGCCGTTGTAATAGGATTTAATCTTAATCCTGTATTGACGCTTTGGTTGTTTGATGGATCGTCTGAGGGCATAGAGGGATTTCTTATAGGCGTCCGGATTAGTGTCCCACTCCTTTGAAGCGGCAGCTCTAGCCTTATGCTCGATATGGAAGTTGCCTGTAATCCGTGGCCTCTGGTTGGGATATGTACGTACGGTCACTGATGGGACGACGTCATCGATACACTTATTGATGAAGCCGATGACTGAGGTGGTATACTCCTCAATCTAGAGGCGAAATAAACACACACCATTTTAGGCAAGGTGCTGGCTAGCAGAGTAGAACACTTGAAATTAAAAGGAGAGCAGCACACTCTAGGATCTCGGAATCAATCATTTAATAACCTAATAACCAACGTTTCGACAGAGAAGCTGTTTTCATCAGGGTATAATAACAAACGCTGCATGGTGACTAGTTTATAGAGTGTCAAAGAACACACACTGTAATCATGGCCGGGTGTGGCCTGATATTATTGGTTAACTCTCAGATATAAAAAAATAACATCCCAAAAACATGAATGGATAGCATACAATTATAGATACAATTTGGCTACATAGGCCTACAAATATTTACAATAGCAAAATCACAATTATCACAAGAATGGCCTCAGATAAAAGTTTACGCTGAGACCGAAGGGAGCAAGAGTCTTTAAATTAAATATCCAGGCAGCCTCTCATTTTAACAATAAATTGTAGAGGTCACCCCCGATATAACGTAGGAACAAAATCGAGTGGTGTGCTTCCAAAAAGCGGGCCGCAACTGGGTAAGTCGAGTTTTTGCACCTAATGGTGCTACGATGCTCCGAGATTCGTACTTTTTATTCTCGCTTTGTTTTACCCACATCATTTTTACTACTAGGACAAGTTATAAGATAGATAACTGTCTTTTGTGGGATGTTGAAAGGATCTACATTTACAAGTGCCACTGCATTGAGCACAGCCATTACACTTGTCGTTTCCATTCAGTAGGGGCGTGAATAGACGTTGTGCAGAGATATCTTGGGGTGGTAAATCAGAGTGTGGCAATTGATCTCTGAGATTTCTGCCCCGCGAGAATACGATCAAGGGGAGGGTACGAAAACACATTACCGATACCGTCATCGGAGCCTAGTAATGTACCAGTGTTTGTGAACGATTCCTTTAATTTGTTCAGAGCACTTGTAATAGCGCATAATTAGAATGCAAGAATGCTTATTTTGGTAAGACTGTCCATGTCTCAGTTTGAATTTTCTCAATGGCAGTATTATTCTGACCTTTTTTGTACCCCCTCTCTCCTTTCATTTTCTTTGAGCCTCAGCCATATGGTCGAAATCTGATTGTTTTTTACACATTCTTTTCATTCGACATAATTGGCTGTAAGACAAACAGTTTTTCAAGGGAAGCGGGTGACAACTATCAGCCCTCAACAAACTGTTACGATCAGTAGGTTTCCTGTAAAGATCTGTGTATAGAACATTATCCTCACACAAGATCAGAAGATCAAGGAAACTGATTTGACGTGTGTCAGATTGCATAGTAATTCTCAGATGCTCAGAACAGGAATGTCTGGAGCTGTTTCTGGAGCTGTTTCTGGAGCTGTTTCTGGAGCTGTTTTGCATCACCCCTCCATAGAACAAAAATATCATCAATATACCTCTTCAGAATAATGATGTTAGGCAAGAAAACATTATTGAGAGGATGGAAAATGGACTGTTTCTCCATGTAACCCACATGCAGTTGAGGTCAGAAGTTTACATACACTTAGGGTGGAGTCATTAAAACTCGTTTTTCCAATCACTCCACAAATGTCTTGTAAACAAACTACAGTTTTGGCAAGTCGGTTAGGACATGTACTTTGTGCATGACACAAGTAATTTTTCTAACAATTGTTTACAGACAGATTATTTCACTTATAATTCAATGTGTCACAATTCCAGTGGATCAGAAGTTTACATACACTAAGTTGACTGTGCCTTTAATAAACAGCTTGGAAAATCCCAGAAAATGATGTCATGGCTTTAGAAGCTTCTGATAGGCTAAATGACATTGAGTCAATTGGAGGTGTAACAGGGATGTATTTCAAGGCCGACCTTCAACACCAGTGCCTCTTTCCTTGACATCATGGGATCATCAAAAGAAATCAGCCAAGACCTCAGAAAAAAAATTGTAGACCTCCACAAGTCTGGTTCATCCTTGGGAAGAATTTCCAAATGCCTGAAGGTACCACGTTCATCTGTACAAACAATAGTACGCAAGTATAAACACCATGGGACCACGCAGCCTTCATACCGCTCAGGAAGGAGACGCGTTCTGTCTGCTAGAAATGAATGTACTTTAGTGCTAAAAGTGCAAATCAATCCCAGAACAGCAGCAAATGACTCTGTGAAGATGCTGGAGGAAACAGGTACAAAAATATCTATATCCACAGTAAAATGAGTCATATATCGACATAAGCTGAAAGGCTGCTCAGCAAGGAAGAAGCCACTGTTCCAAAACTGCCATAAAAAAGCCAGACTATGGTTTGCAACTGCACATGGGGACAAAGATTGAACTTTTTGGAGAAATGTCCTTTGGTCTGATGAAACAAAAATAGAACTGTTTGGCCATAATGACCATCGTTATGTTTGGAGGAAAAAGGGGGAGGGTTGCAAGCCGAAGAACACCATCCCAACCGTGAAGCACGGGGTTGGCAGCATCATGTTGTGGGGGTGCTTTGCTGCAGGAGGGACTGGTGCACTTCACAAAATGGATGGCATCATGAGGATGAAAAATTATGTGGATATATTGAAGCAACATCTCAAGACATCAGTCAGGAAGTTAAAGCTTGGTCGCAAATGGGTCTTCCAAATGGACAATAACCCCAAGTATTCTTCCAAAGTTGTGGCAAATTGGCTTAAGGACATCAAAGTCAAGGTATTGGAGTGGCCATCACAAAGCCCTGATTTCAAACTTGTAGAAAATTTGTGGGCAGAACTGTAAAAGCGTGTGTGAGCAAGGAGGTATACAAACCTGACTCAGTTACACCAGCTCTGTCAGGAGCTCTGTCAGGAGGAATGGGCCAAAATACACCCAACTTATTGTGGGAAGCTTGTGGAAGGCTACCCAAAACGTTTGACCCAAGTTAAACAATTTAAAGGCAATGCAACCAAATACTAATTGAGTGTATGTAAACTTCTGACCCACTGGGAATGTGATGAAAGAAATAAAAGCTGAAATACAGTGCCTTGCGAAAGTATTCGGCCCCCTTGAACTTTGCGACCTTTTGCCACATTTCAGGCTTCAAACATAAAGATATAAAACTGTATTTTTTTGTGAAGAATCAACAACAAGTGGGACACAATCATGAAGTGGAACGACATTTATTGGATATTTCAAACTTTTTTAACAAATCAAAAACTGAAAAATTGGGCGTGCAAAATTATTCAGCAAGCAACGCAGGTGTAAAAGCACGGTGGCTAGGAAAACTCCCTAGAAAGGCCAAAACCTAGGAATAAACCTAGAGAAGAACCAGGCTATGAGGGGTGGCCCGTCCTCTTCTGACTGTGCCGGGTGGAGATTATAACAGAACATGTCCAAGATGTTGAAATGTTCATAAATGACCAGCATGGTCAAATAATAATAATCACAGTAGTTGCCAAGGGTGCAGCAAGTCACCTCAGGAGTAAATATCAGTTGGCTTTTCATAGCCGATAATTAAGAGTATCTCTACCGCTCCTGCTGTCTCTATAGAGTTGAAAACAGCATGCCTGGGACAGGTAGCACGTCCGGTGAAAAGGTCAAGTTCCATAGCCACAGGCAGAACAGTTGAAACTGGAGCAGCAGCACGGCCAGGTGGACTGGGGACAGCAAGGAGTCATCATGCCAGGTAGTCCTGAGGCATGGTCCTAGGGCTCAGGTCCTCCGAGAGAGAGAAAGAAAGAGAGAAAGAGAGAATTAGAGAGAGCATACCTAAATTCACAAAGGACACTGGTTACGACAGGAGAAGTACTCCAGATATAACAAACTGACCCTTGCCCCCCGACACAAACTGCTGCAGCATAAATACTGGATGCTGAGACAGGAGGGGCCAAGAGACACTGTGGCCCCATCCGATGATACCCCCGGTCAGGGCCTAACAGAAAGGATATAACCCCACCAACTTTGCCAAAGCACAGCCCACGCACCACTAGAGGGATTACTTCAACCACCAACATCCTGAGATAAGGCTGAGTATAGCCCACAAAGATCTCTACCACGGCACAACCCAAGTGGGGGCGCCAACCCAGACAGGAAGATCACGTCAGTGACTCAACCCATTTCAGTGACGCACCCCTCCTAGGGACGGCATGAAAGAGCACCAGTAAGCCAGTGACTCAGCCCCTGTAATAGGTGTAGAGGCAGAGAATCCCAGTGGATAGAGGGGAACCGGCCAGGCAGAGACAGCAAGGGCGGTTCGTTGCTCCAGAGCCTTTCCGTTCACCTTCACACTCCTGGGCCAGACTACACTCAATCATATGACCCACTGAAGAGATGAGTCTTCAGTAAAGACTTAAAGGTTGAGACCGAGTCTGCATCTTTCACATGGGTAGGCAGCCCGTTCCATAAAAATGGAGCTCTATAGGAGAAAGGCCTGCCTCCAGCTGTTTGCTTAGAAATTCTAGGGACAAATAGGAGGCCTGCGTCTTGTGACCGTAGCGTACGTGTAGGTATGTACGGCAGGACCAAATCAGAGAGATAGGTAGGAGCAAGCCCATGTAATGCTTTGTAGGTTAGCAGTAAAACCTTGAGATCAGCCCTTGCCTTGAAAGGAAGCCAGTGTAGGGAGGCTAGCACTGGAGTAATATGATCAGATTTTTTGGTTCTAGTCAGGATTCTAGCATCCGTATTTAGCACTAACTGAAGTTTATTTAGTGCTTTATCCGGTTAGCCGGAAAGTAGAGCATTGCAGTAGTCTAACCTAGAAGTAACAAAAGCATGGAATAATCTTTCTGCATCATTTTTGGACGGAAGGTTTCTGATTTTTGCAATGTTACGTAGATGGAAAAAAGCTGTCCTTGAAACAGTCTTGATATGTTCGTCAAAAGAGAGATCAGGGTCCAGAGTATGGATGTCATAAGGTGAATGCAACAATTTGTAAGTCGCTCTGGATAAGAGCGTCTGCTAAATGACTTAAATGTAAATGTAAATGTAATGCCGAAGTCCTTCACAGTTTTATTTGAGACGACTGTACAACCATCAAGATTAATTGTCAGATTCAACAGAAGATATCTTTGCTTCTTGGGACCTAGAACAAGAATCTCTGTTTTGTCCGAGGTTATAAGTAGAAAGTTTGCAGCCATCCACTTCCTTATGTCTGAAACACAGGCTTCTAGCGAGGGCAATGTGGGCCTTCACCATGTTTCATTGAAATGTACAGCTCTGTGTCATCCGCATAGCAGTGAAAGTTAACATTATGTTTTCGAATGACATCCCCAAGATGTAAAATATATAGTGAAAACAATAGTGGTGCTAAAACAGAACCTTGAGTAACACCAAAATGTACAGTTGATTTGTCAGAGGACCGACCATTCACAGAGACAAACTAATATCTTTCCGACAGATAAGATCTAAACCAGGCCAGAACTTGTCCGTGTAGACCAATTTGGGTTTCCAATCTCTCCAAAAGAATGTGGTGATCGATGGGATCAAACGCAGCACTAAGGTCTAGGAGCACGAGGACAGATGCAGAGCCTTGTTCTAACGCCATTAAAAGGTCATTTACCACCTTCACAAGTGCAGTCTCAGTGCTATGATGGGGTCTAAAACCAGACTGAAGCATTTCGTAAACATTGTTTGTCTTCAGGCAGTGAGTTGCTGCGCAACAGCTTTTTCTAAAATCTTTGAGAGGAATGGAAGATTCAATATAGTCCAATAGTTTTTTATATTTTCTGGGTCAAGGTTTGGCTTTTTCAAGAGGCTTTATTACTGCAACTTTTAGTGAGTTTGGTACACATCCGGTGGATAGAGAGCTGTTTATTATGTTCAACATAGGAGGGCCAAGCACAGGAAGCAGCTCTTTCAGTAGTTTAGTTGGAATAGGGTCCAGTATGCAGCTTGAAGGTTTAGAGGCCATGATTATTTTGTGTCAAGAGATATAGTATTAAAACACTTGAATGTCTCTCTTGATCCTAGGTCTTGACAGAGTTGTGCCCTCAGGACAACTGAGCTTTGGAGGAATACGCAGATTTAAAGAGGAGTCCGTAATATGCTTTCTAATGATCATGATATTTTCCTCAAAGAAGTTCATGAATTTATTACTGCTGAAGTGAAAGCCATCCTCACTTGGGGAATGCTGCTTTTTAGTTAGCTTTGCGACAGTATCAAAAAGAAATTTCGGATTGTTCTTATTTTCCTTAATTAAGTTGGAAAAATAGGATGATCGAGCAGCAGTGAGGGCTCTTCGACACTACACGGTACTGTCTTTCCAAGCTAGTCGGAAGACTTCCAGTTTGGTGTGGCGCCATTTCCTTTCCAATTTTCTGGAAGCTTGCTTCAGAGCTCAGGTATTTTCTGTATACCAGGGAGCTAGTATCTTATGACAAATGTTTTTAGTTTTTAGGGGTGCAACTGCATCTAGGGTATTGCGCAAGGTTTAATTGAGTTCCTCAGTTAGGTGGTTAACTGATTTTTGTCCTCTGACATCCTTGGGTAGGCAGAGGGTGTCTGGAAGGGCATCAAGGAATCTTTGTGTTGTCTGAGAATTTATAGCACGACTTTTGATGCTCCTTGGTTGGGGTCTGAGCAGATTATTTGTTGCGATTGCAAACGTAATAAAATGGTCGTTCGATAGTCCAGGATTATGAGGAAAAACATTAAGATCCACAACATTCATTCCATGGGACAAAACTAGGTCCAGAGTATGACTGTGACAATGAGTAGGTCCAGAGACATGTTGGACAAAACCCACTGAGTCGATGATGGCTCCGAAAGCCTTTTGGAGTGGGTCTGTGAACTTTTCCATGTGAATATTATAATCACCAAAAATTATAATATTATCTGCTATGACTACAAGGTCCGATAGGAATTCAGGGAACTCAGTGAGGAGCGCTGTATATGGCCCAGGAGGCCTGTAAACAGTAGCTATAAAAAGTGATTGAGTAGGCTGCATTGATTTCATGACTAGAAGCTCAAAAGACGAAAACGTTTTTTTTTTTTTTATTGAAATTTGCTATCGTAAATGTTAGCAACACCTCCGCCTTTGCGGGATGCACGGGGGATATGGTCACTAGTGTAGCCAGGAGGTGAGGCCTCATTTAACACAGTAAAATCATCAGGCTTAAGCCATGTTTCAGTCAGGCAAATCACATCAAGATTATGATCAGTGATTAGTTTATTGACTATAATTGCCTTTGTGAGGGATCTAACATTAAGTAGCCCTATTTTGAGGTGTGAGGTATCACAATTTCTTTCAATAATGGCAGGAATGTAGGAGGTCTTTATCCTAGTGAGATTGCTAAAGCGAACACCGCCATGTTTAGTTTTGCCCAACCTAGGTCGAGGCACAGACACGGTATCAATGGCGATAGCTGAGATGACTACACTGACTGTAATAGTGGCAGACTCCACTAAACTGACAGGCTGGCTAACAGCCTGCTGCCTGGCCTGAACCCTATTTCTTTGTGGAGCTAGAGGAGTTAGAGCCCTGTCTATGTTGGTAGATAAAATGAGAGCACCACTCCAGCTAGGATGGAGTCCGTCACTCCACAGCAGGCCAGGCATGGTCCTGTTTGTGGGTCAGTCCCAATTACCTACAGCAGGAAACCGTTTTCAACCAGCGATTGAGTCGTGAGACTGCTGTAGAGCTCCTCACTCCCCCTAACTGGGAGGGGGCCAGAGACAATTACTCAATGCCGACACATCTTTCTAGCTGATTTACACGTTGAAGCTATGTTGCGCTTCGTGACCTCTGACTGTTTCATCCTAACATCGTTGGTGCTGACGTGGATAACAATATCTCTATACTCGATACACTCGCCAGTTTTAGCTTTAGCCAGCACCATCTTCAGATTAGCCTTAACGTTGGTCGCCCTGCCCCCTGGTAAACAGTGTATGATCGCTGGATGATTCGTTTTAAGTCTAATACTGCGGGTAATGGAGTCGCCAATGACTAGGGTTTTCAATTTGTCAGAGCTAATGGTGGGAAGTTTCGACGTCTCAGACCCCGTAACGGGACGAGTAGAGACAAGAGAAGGCTCGGCCTCAGACTCCGACTTGCTGCTTAATGGGGAAAACCGGTTGAAAGTTTCTGTCGGCTGAATGAGCGACACCGGTTCAGCATTCCTACAGCATTTCCCTCCAGAAGCCATGAGAAAGTTGTCCATGTGAGGGGATTTATACTAATGTTACTATCTGTACTTACTGGTGGCAGAGATGCTGTTCATCCTTTCCTACACTGAAATTACCCTTGCCTAACGATTGCGTCTGAAACTGGGCTTGGCAGCACAGCTATCCTCGCCGTAAGGCGATCGTTCTCCTGTATATTAGGAGTACAGTGACTGCAATTAGAAGGCATCATGTTAATGTTACTACTTAGCTTCGGCTGTTGGAGGTCCTGACGAGCCATGTCCAGATAAAGCGGAATGAAAAAGTTGAATGAAAAACTAAAAATATAAACAGTAATTAAAATGTAAAAAAAAATGTTAAAGTAAGGTTGGCAACAAAACGCACAGCAACAACAGCAAGTTGTGAACAATCCACCGACATGTGCGACCACGGTCGTTGTGGAACAGGTAGGGCTTGTAATTTCCCTCTGGGCAGGTGCATGGGAGCCTTGAACTGGGCGCACACCGAGCAGGAGGAAACATAAACCCTCACGTCCTTGGCAAAGGTGGGCCACCAGTACTTCCCATTAAGGCACCGCACCGTCCGACCGATCCCAGGATGACCAGAGAAGGGTGAAATATGGGCTCAATAGATCAAACGGTCGCAGACAGCAGACAGATCGTACAGGAGCCCAGCTGGACACTGGGGGGGATTGGGCTCTGTGCGTAACTCCCACTCGATGTCCGCGTCCAGCTCCCACACCACCGGTGCCACCAGGCAAGAGGCTGAAAGTATGGGAGTGGGATCCATGGACCACTCTTCTGTCTCATACATACGGGACAGTGCGTCTGCCTTAGCGTTCTGGGAACCTGGTCTGTAGGATAGAGTGAAAACAAAGTGGGTAAAGAACATAGCCCACCTTGCCTGGTGAGGGTTCAGTCTCTGCTACCTGACCAAAATCCCAGATAAACCTCTGGTAGTAGTTGGCAAACCCTAGGAACCGCTGCACTTCCTTTACCGTGGTGGGAGTCGGCCAAATACACACGGCTGAAACGCGGTCACTCTCCATCTCCACCCCTGACGTGGAAATGCGGTACCCTAGGAAGGAGACGGACTGTTGGAAGAACAGACATTTCTCAGCCTTGACGTACAGGTCATGCTCCAACAGTCGACCAAGCACCAGGGACACATGCTTGGCGCATGTAGCGGAGTATATCAGAATGTGGTCGATATACACCACTACACCCTGCACGTGCAGGTCCCGGAAAATCTCGTCAACAAAGACCTGGAAAACTGATGGAGCATTGATCAACCCGTACGGCATGACGAGGTACTCATAGTGCCCTGAGGTGGTACTAAATGCCGTCTTCCACTCGTCCCCTTCCCGGATACGCACCAGGTTGTAAGCGCTCCTGAGATCCAATTTTGTGAAGAAGCTTGCCCCGTGCATTGACTCGATCACACTGGCAATGAGAGGCAGGGGGTAGCTGTACCTCACAGTAATCTGATTGATCCCTCGATAGTCAATACACGGGCGCAGACCCCCATCCTTCTTCGCAAAAAATAAACTTGAGGAGGCAGGTGAAGTGGAGGGCTGAATGTATGTTTCCATAGCCACCGTCTCCTCCTGTGACAAAGGACACGTGACTCCTGGGAAGTGCTGCGTCTACCAGGAGATTTATCGCACAATCCCCCTGTCGATGAGGTGGTAATCTCCCGACGGATGTCGTCGCACGGACTGCACCTGTAGTGATCGATCAGGGCCCTGTCGTTCCATCCCAAGCTGGCGGCCAGGGTCCGGACGTCCAAGGCGAAATCCTGCACGCTCCTCATCCCCTGCCTCAGGTGGAACTGGCATTCACCCGCCGCTCGATCCTCAGGCGGTCGAACACTGCCCAAAAGCGACGGGTGAACTCTGTGTAATGGTCCATTGCCTGTTCTTCCTCACTCCACACGGCGTTGACCCACTCCAGGGCTTTGCCTGAGAGGCAGGAGACGAGGGCGGACATACTCTCACGCCCCGAAGGAGCCAGGTGGACGGTTGCCAGGTAGAACTCCAGCTGTAGTAGAAACCCCTGGCATCAGGCAGCCGTCCCATCATTCCTCCCTCGGGAGCGCGAGTCGCATCCCGATGGGACCAGGTGGAAGAGGGGTGGACAGTGGGACCTGTTTTAGTGGAGCTGGTGGAGGCGCTGGATAACCTCCTCCTCTCTCCCAACGATCCATCGTTTGCAGCACTGCTGCTGCTGAATGCGCTCCTCCACTGCAACTGGGAGGGCGTCTGCTCCTGCTGACTCCATTCTTCTGGGTGAGTGATTCTGTAAAGGAGTCTGGGTGTAGCTGGTAAAATGAGTCAGGCACAGGTCAGCAGTTATAAGTAATACTTAAAAATTCAAACATAACACGTAATATACAGTATATCTACACAACAGCCTCCAATCTTCTGGGAAGACTTTCCACTAGATTTTGGAACATTGCTGTGGGGACTTGCTTCCATTCAGCCACAAGAGCATTAGTGAGGTCGGGTACAGATGTTGTGCAATTTGGCCTGGCTCAAAGTCCGCATTCCAATACATCCCAAAGCTGTTCGATGGGGTTGAGGTACAGGGCTCTGTGCAGGTCAGTCAAGTTCTTCCACACCGATGTCGACAAACCATTTCTGTATGGACCTCGCTTTGTGCACGGGGGCATCGGGGAGGCAGGTAGCCTAGTGGTTAGAGCATTTGGCCAGTAACCAAATGGTTGCTGGATTGAATCCCCGAGCTGACAAGGTAAACATCCGTTGTTTTACCAGTGAACAAGGCAGTTAACCCACTGTTCCTAGGCCGTCATTGTGAATAAGAATGTGTTCTTAACTGCCTTGCTATTTAAATAAAAAATATAAAACAGGAAAAGGCCTTCCTAGAATAGTATAGAATGTATAGTATGTATAGTATAGTATATATATATAGTATATGTTGTAGCATTTAGATTTCCTTTGACTGGAATAGCCCGAACCATGAAAAACTGCCCCAGACCATTATTCCTCTACCACCAAATTTTACAGTTGGCACTATGCATTGTGGGAGGGTTTCATGTTCAAATCCCCGAGCTGACAAGGTACAAATCTGTCGTTCTGCCTCTGAACGGGCAGTTAGCCCACTGTTCCCAGGCCGTCATTGAAAATAAGAATTCGTTCTTAACTGACTTGCCTAGTTAAATAAAGGTAAAATAAAAAAAAAATTAAAAATTGTGACAGGCATTCTCCTAGCATCTACCAAACCCAGATTCGTCCATCAAACTGCCAGATGGTGAAACGTGATTAATCACTCCAGAGAACGCATTTCCACTGCTCCAGAGTCCAATGGCGGTGAGCTATCTATCTATCTATCTATCTATCTATCTATCTAATCGGTCACACATTATTTGGATAGTCTGAAAAGTCATCTGTAGATGCTGTACAGATAGTATGACCATCAACAAACTATCTGTTGATAAGCCAGTGCTTGCTAAATTAAGTGTTAGGGTAAGGGTTCATTTTAGGGTTAGAATAAAGGGTAAGGTTAGTAGATAGTTAAAATGTTACTTCAAGTCTGTAGTAAAGGGCTATTCAACTGGTGGCCCGCAGGCCAGATCTGGCCCATTTATCAATTTACAATGCCCCTATTGATCAATTATGGACATTAAAAAAAATCTGATGTTTAGTGCCAAAATGAGTCCTCGTTCAGTATTCTCCAGTTGGATAATCTGTACCATTTACAGCCAATCAGAGCTGCTGACATCAGTCAATAGCAGCACCACTGCACCAATCTGCCGCCCCAGCCAAGCTTGCTAGCTAGTTAGCTAAAATTTTACTAACGTTTAGCACAGAGTACAATGTAAGCTGGCAAAATGTCACTCTCAACTCTAAAGAAAAGAAAAGTGGATGATGAAAATCGCTAATTCAAAAGTGATAGGACTAAGAAGTTCGTGGGAAATTGTGTGAGGGAAGACTATGTGCCTGCTGTGCAACAAGATCGTACCCACTTAAAAACGAAACAATTGAATACCAACTTTTCAGTTGGTTCAGATGTACACCAAAACAAAATACAAAAACAAACTGCCTACAATGAACAGAGCCGGGTCACTATGGTGCAATCTTGCTCCGCACAGGAGAAGGCTATGGGAAAAGAAGAGGCCTTTTACATACGATGAGATGGAAAAAAGAGTACATGATAGTGAAGCCATCAAAACTATGAAACAGCACATATGGAATCATGTAGTAACCAAAAAAGTGTTTTACAAATCAAAATATATTTTCTTCAAAGTAGCCATCCTTTGCCTTGAAGATGGCTTTGCACACTCTTGGCATTCTCTCAATCAGCTTCACCTGGAATTAAAGTCTTGAGGGAGTTCTTACATATGCTGAGCACTTTGCGACTTGTGGTAACTGTGGTCCGAAATGAATAGTTGTTTAGTGGTACAAAAATGTTGGAAACATTAACTTCCTTGACCATACTGTAGATAACTGTTTGTTACATGCAATGTGATACGTGGACTTCACAGGACAGAGGTTTCTCTCTGGTTTTGTGATGAAACAAAGGTGTGGTTGAATGTATTCTGCAACAGTACTTTCTTATTGTCTCGGACTTAGTCTTATATACTATATATTATCACGGTCTCAAGACACATGAGAACTAACAGGTTATAGAGCAAACAACGCAATTATCACAACCCATAGTTTGTAATACGGCATCTTTTTCTGGCATCCCTAGTGATTTTAGCCACGCACCGCCACCGATGTCAGACACATCAACTGCGAATCAAAGTTTGTGTTATGGAGTTTTTGGGGACAGAATGAAGGTGACAGAATGAAGGCCTCGTCCACTTGCTGTGGACGAGGCAATACTGACAATGCAGTTGTTTATTTGTGAAATGGTTCGGTGGAGAGTGCTTTCGGTTGGATGTTATCACGCCTGTTCCCGCTCTTCCCCCCCCTGGCGCTCGAGGGCGCAAGGCTGCCCTGCATCACGCACTCCTGCCATCATCTATTACGCACACCTGCCTTCCCTCGTCACGTGCATCAGCGATATTGGATAAGAATAAAAATATAAGAACATATTCTTATTTTCAATGATGGCCTGGGAACAGTGGGTTAACTGCCTGTTCAGGGGCAGAACGACAGATTTGTTTGTACCTTGTCAGCTAGGGGGTTTGAACTCGCAACCTTCCGGTTACTAGTCCAACGCTGGCGCCGGAGAGGCGAAGCAGGTATGGGGAGTCAAACATTTCATATGGAACGGACATAAAACGAGACAGGAACAGTGTCAGCATATGGGTAACACAGACAAATTACAATTAATGCAGCAGCATACCTAGCATACCTAAAGTCAAAAATAAAAAGTAACAATAAAATAACAATAACAAAACTATATATAGGGGGTACCGGTACAGAGTAAATGTGCGGGGGTACAGGTTAGTTGAGATAACATGTACATGTAGGTAAGGGTAAAGTGACTATGCATAGATAATAAACAGTGAGTACCCGCATTGTAAAAACTGGGGGCGGTGTCAATATAAATAGTCCTGGTGGCCATTTGATTAATTGTTCAGCAGTCTTCTGGCTTGAGGGTAGAAGCTGTTAAGGAGCTTTTTGGACCTAGACTTGGCACTCCTCTGATGCCTAGCATATAGGTCCTGGATGGCAGGAAGCTTGGCCCCAGTGATGAACTGGGCCGTACACACTACCCTCTGTAGAGCCTTAAGGTTGAATGGCAAGCAGTTGCCATACCAGGCAGTGATGCAACTGGTCAGGATGCACTCGATGGTGTATCTGTAGAATTTTTTGAGGATCTTGGGACCCATGTCAAATCTTTTCAGTCTCCTGAGGGGGAAAAAGTATTGTCGTGACCTCTTCATGACAGCCTTGTTGTGTTTGGACCATGATAGTTTGTTGGTGATGTGGACACCAAGGAACTTGAATCTCTCGACCCGCTCCTCTACAGCCCCGTCAATGTTAATGGGGGCCTGTTCGGCCCTCCTTTTTCTGTTCGATCAGCTCCTTTGTCTTGCACACAATGAGGGAGAGGTTGTTGTCCTGGCACCACACTGACAGATCTCTGACCTCCTCCCTATAGGCTTTCTCATCATTGTCAGTGATCAGGCCTACCACTGTTGTATTGTCAGCAAACTTAATAATGGTGTAATGGTGTTTGAGTCGTGCTAGGCCACGCAGTCGTGGGTGAACAGGGAGTGCAGGAAGGGACTGAGGGACCCCAGTGTTGAGGATCAGCGTGACAGATGTGTTGTTGCCCACCCTTACCACCTGGGGGCAGCCCATCAGCTGGGTTTCCCTTTGTAGTCTTTGAAAGCGGCAGCTCTAGCCCTTCGCTCGGTGCGGATGCTGACTGTAATCCATGGCTTCTGGCTGGGATATGTACGTACAGTCACTATGGGGTCAACGTCGTCAATGCACTTATTGAAAAAGCCGGTGACTGAGGTGGTATACTCCTCAATGCCATTGGATGAATCCTGGGACATATTCCAGTCTGTGCTAGTAAAACAGTCCTCGTCATCTCACCACTTCTGTGTTGAGCGAGACACCGGTATTTCCTGCTTTATTTTTGGCTTGTAAGCAGGAAACAGGAGGATAGAATTATGGTCATATTTGCCAAATGGAGGGAGAGGGAGAGCTTTGTATGCATCTCTGTGTGTGAGGTTAAGGTGGTCTATAGTTTTTTCCCCCCTCTGGTTGCACGTGACATGCTGGTTTAAATGAGGTATTTAAGTTTGCCTGCATTAAATACCCGGGCCACTAGCAGTGCCAGTTCTGGATGAGGTTAGAGTCAGGGCTAGTGTTTGCTTATGGCCTTATACAGCTTGTTGAGTGTGGTCCTAGTTCCAGCATCAGTTTGTGGTGGTAAATAGACAGCTACGAATAATATAGATGAGAACTCTTTCGGTAGATAGTGTGGTCTACAGCTTATCATCAGGTACTCTACCTCAGGCAAGCAATACCTCGAGACTTCTCTAGTATTAGACAATGCACAAATAGACAAATAGACACACGCCCCGCCCCTCGTCTTGCCAGACGTAGCTGCTCTGTCGTGCCGATGCACGGAAAACCCACCCAGCTCTATATTATCCGTGTTGTCATTGAGCCATGACTCGGTGAAACACAAGATATTACAGTTTTTAATGTCCCGTTGATAGGATAGTCTTGATCATAGATCATCCATTTTATTTTCCAGTGATTGGCTAATAAGATGGAGGGTAGTAGCGGTTTACCCACTGGCTGACGAATTCTCACAAGGCCCCCTGACCTCCGCCCCCGGTATCTCCATCTTTTCTTCACGCGAATGACAGGGATTTAGCCTTGGTCTTGGATAAGCAGTATATCCTTTGCATCGGTCTCATTAAATAAATCATATTTGTCCATTGAGAAGTGAGTAATTGTTGTTCTGATGTCGAAAAGCTATTTCCTGTCTTAATAAGAGATGGTAGAAGCAACATTATGTACAAAATAAGTTACAAACAATGCAGAAAAAAAATAACAAAATAGCTCAGTTGGTAAGGATCCCATAAAATGGCAGCATATTATCCACGTGTCATCCAATGCATTTCAATGAGCTATAGCCAAATTCAACAAATGTAATGTATATCTAAAGGGGTCCTAAAATTCTAAATCTAATAACTAAATGATAATCTTAAAACAATTCCATATATTAGCTTAGTACCCCCCTTGTAAGTTTTTATTTTATTTTAATTCTGGTACCGCTCTGCACATACACGTTTGTTAGCTAGCTTGTTAGCTAGCTCTGGTCTACCTCTCAGACTCTAGGCGCCATTATGTGTCATGTAATGGATCATGGTCAAGGGATAGCTCTGGTCAAAACATTGGTTAAGCCAACTCTCTGAAGTTCAAAGACATTCAAAGTGCCTTCATAGAAGCTGCTCCTCCATAGGTATAAGTCTGTGCGCCTAATTCAGATAGTGCCATTACAACGAGATTACCCAGCTCTTCATGCCCACCTCTTCTCGCCCGCAAAATTGAATAACTTTCCCACTCCATAGCATGCTGCTCTATCCATTAGTGATGTCATAACTTTTCTGGCGTTCAATCCTGTCCAGAACTTTATTTTGCTGGGTCGGAACAGTGGAACGAAATTAACAAAAAAGAATGGTTCAGAACTAAACGATTGGGAAATGATTTAGGTTCCAACCCCTGCCAATATGCTTGTGGGGGAGAACCAGCACAAAAGTAACACTTTTATTTTTTTCTCCTAATTACTCAGAGATTGATAGAGCTAGAGACACCCTATTCTGTGAGGAGACAACTTGCAGTATATGTGTTCTCAACAATTAACGACTTCATTTTAATTTCTAGGGTAAATGAGTTGAAATGAAATAGACCATGAACAGCACTCCAGCAAAGTTATTGATGTACCTGCCGGCGGGTTCGGGTGTAAAACTGCCTGAGAGAAGAAGTAACAACGAGCAAGAGGTGCACAATATCTGTCTTATCGCCATGCTTCTGGTTTGTAATGCTCGTTACTTTCAACAAATGTCCTATCAGCCATAATTTCATGTTTGTGTCGACTTGAATAATTAATGCTATTGGTTTGATATTGATATGTATGGAAATGAGCCATGTGTCAACATTGCAATGTTGCGCAACCACAATATTTTTCCCTTACAATATTAGTTTGACTAAAACTGATTGGTATAATAGCGAAATTAACTATAATTCTATCACCTCACTTTAATGAGAATGTGGTGGGAATGTTTTTCACCATTTTAATTGTGACTATTCATGCTTAGCCCATACCGATCAGGTGTCACTTGTCTTTCATACGCCCCGTGTTGGCAAACTCATCATACTTGTCACATTTCCATGGCAACCCACATAAGGTAATTGACCCCCTAGAATCATAAAGATATTTTTAACCACTAATCGGTTGATAAGAGATTATGTGAGAAGCTGATCGATCAAGTCAATTGATTAAGGCATTAGTCTAATTATGTCATATATCATTTTCAAACATTCAGTCACTTGTTGATATTTTGCTAAAATTATAAAAGCTATAGGAAGTAGAAGACACAATGACATGTGCTTAAACTTAATTTTATTCCAAGTCATCAGTTTACATTGGTGGGATGAAAGTAACACAATCTCTCCTGTAACTTCTCCCAGGCTAACATATCTAACATGATACTTGAAACCTGGGGGGATGAAAGTAACACAATCTCTCCTGTAACTTCTCCCAGGCTAACATATCTAACATGATACTTGCAACCTATGCTGTCAGTTATTTGATTGTTTTTGTACCTGTAACCCCCCCCCTGAAAAAGAAAAAAGACAAAACGAAATAAAATAATGCACTCTAATGCAAAACTGTACATTTCTGTATATGGTACATTTTAGGATTATCAACAGTATGTTTTACTGCAGAATATTGTAAATTATGGTGCACTGTGTGAAAATGTTGTGGGCAGGTAAATAATTGCTGTATTTCAAATGGTACTGTAAATTCACCCCACAGAATTTGTCCATGTCTCTTTTGGCCTGTTTTGCCCTGTAGTAGCTGCTAATTTGGAAGGCTTTGTTAAGGCCTCTAAATGTGCAAGTGATATAAAACACCAAATATCCATTCATAGGCTGTAATGTTTGTAAACCACTTTGCCTAGCAGCCAACCTGCTTGCACAAATCCCTTGTAATTACAGTAAAATTATGTGAAATTACAAACCCCTCCCCTCATCGAATTTCATTCATCCCTTCATCAATTCATTCCGTTTATGGCAGCATGCACTTTTTTACAGTATAATTCTGTCAACGTTATGCTGTTGTACTGTGTCATTGCACGGCACTTGCTTTGATATCATATTTATATTATAGTAGGTGTGCTATAATATGAAATACTACATTTTACTTGCCACGAGCTGCCTGTAAACTACTGGCAAATTCACGGTTTCCAGTGTATATTTACAATCCTGGCTCACAGCAAAAACATGACCTTTTTCAAACATGATTTTCTTGTTGAATGCTTGGGCTATGCACGACAAGATTTAAAAAAAAAAAAAAAAATTGTATCAACCTATCAGTTTTGAGATTTGTGGTAATTAGGTCCATTACTATTAGTATTTTCAAAAAGTTAACACAATGTCAAACACTTGATGAAAATGTTTTATATTTATATAATAAATGATATATATATATATATTTATATACACTACCCTCATCAACATTTCAATGCATTTTAACCACATTAAAATGGACATACATCAAAAGTTTCAAAGCATTAAATTACACATAATGTAATAGTCAATTTCATAGAGTGTTACAAACCAGACTATATTCAGTAACTCACTTGGAAGAGATGGTGATTGGG
Source organism: Oncorhynchus keta (assembly GCF_023373465.1). Lineage (NCBI taxonomy): Eukaryota > Metazoa > Chordata > Actinopteri > Salmoniformes > Salmonidae > Oncorhynchus > Oncorhynchus keta. The sequence goes on along the minus strand of NC_068446.1, from coordinate 2,404,224 downwards.
TCTAAACAGGCATTTGGCATTTGGTGGGCTTAATTCAGTGTAGAGTGTCATTTCGTGACCTTGGGACTATTACTAATTATGGTCCTTCTGTAGCTCAGTTGGTAGAGCATGGCGCTTGTAACGCCAGGGTAGTGGGTTCGATTCCCGGGACCACCCATACGTAGAATGTATGCACACATGACTGTAAGTCGCTTTGGATAAAAGCGTCTGCTAAATGGCATATATTATTAGGTCATATCTGCGCAAAGCATAGTTCTGAGATATTGAGCAGCAATGTTTTCACATCCCAGATCTCAGAACTGTTTTGTAAAGAATGTATCTTTCATAGCCCATTAGGGTCCTCACCTTAAGCAAACCTAAAGTGCAGAGTATAAAAATCCCAAAACATTTGTCAATCATTTTTTCGAAGGGGGAGCAAATCACAGATAGAACCTTCTGGCTCTGAAATGTCAATCTGGGTTCAGCCGAAATATTCTAGCTGACATTTCTGAATTAGACATGTTCTGTTTTTAAGAAAACTGTAGATATGTGAATACATAAATTATAGAATAACACAATTTTACCAAGATAGTCAGAACACATCATCAATACATTAAAGAAATATATTATGAACATCAGACAAATTACTGTCATGATGTGACGACATGATTTACTTTATGGTTTATGCCATTATCGCTGGCTAGAATAGCCTACACCATACTTAGAGGGAGATGGCAAAGACGTTTTCTGATTGGTCCATCTGTATTTGTTCAGGCTTGTGATTGGATTTCAGATAGAACCTTGTACTATTTTTCTAATCTTCACAGACATGAAAAACCATCTAAAGATCTATTATATGTGAGTAACTCATTTTTGATTAAGGTCTCGAATTTATCATTTCTCTTCATCTTGAAGGATATATATCTCTTTCTCTCTTCTCTTCTCGCAGTCTATCTCTATCACTCTCTCATTATTGTCAAAAGAATCCAGTCACCCAAGTCATAGACAGTTCTCTCTGCTTCCACACGGCAAGCGGTAACGGTGCGCCAAGTCTAGGACCAAAGGCTCCTTAACAGCTTCTACCCCCAACCCCCAAGCCATAAGACTGCTGAACAGCTTCTACCCCCAACCCCCAAGCCATAAGACTGCTGAACAGCTTCTACCCCCAACCCCCAAGCCATAAGACTACTGAACAGCTTCTACCCCCAACCCCCAAGCCATAAGACTGCTGAACAGCTTCAACCCCCAAGCCATAAGACTGCTGAACAGCTTCTACCCCCAACCCCCAAGCCATAAGACTACTGAACAGCTTCTACCCCCAACCCCCAAGCCATAAGACTGCTGAACAGCTTCTACCCCCAACCCCAAGCCATAAGACTACTGAACAGCTTCTACCCCCAACCCCCAAGCCATAAGACTGCTGAACAGCTTCTACCCCCAACCCCCAAGCCATAAGACTGCTGAACAGCTTCTACCCCCAACCCCAAGCCATAAGACTGCTGAACAGCTTCTACCCCCAACCCCCAAGCCATAAGACTGCTGAACAGCTTCTACCCCCAACCCCAAGCCATAAGACTGCTGAACAGCTTCTACCCCCAACCCCCAAGCCATAAGACTGCTGAACAGCTTCTACCCCCAACCCCCAAGCCATAAGACTACTGAACAGCTTCTACCCCCAACCCCCAAGCCATAAGACTGCTGAACAGCTTCTACCCCCAACCCCCAAGCCATAAGACTGCTGAACAGTTCATCAAATGTCCACCTGGACTATTTACATTGACCCCCCCCCCCACTTTGTTTTTATACTGCTGCTACTTGCTGTTAATTATCTATGCATAGTCCATTTACAAATGACCTCAACTAACCCGTACTGCCGCACATTGATTCTGTACTGGTACCCCCTGTATATAGCCTCCCCATTGACTCTGTAACGGTACCCCCTGTATATAGCCTCCACATTGACTCTGTACTGGTACCCCCTGTATATAGCCTCCACATTGACTCTGTACCGGTACCCCCTGTATATAGCCTCCACATTGACTCTGTACCGGTACCCCCTGTATATAGCCTCCACATTGACTCTGTACCGTAATACCCTGTATATAGCCTCCACATTGACTCTGTAACGGTACCCCCTGTATATAGCCTCCACATTGACTCTGTACCGGTACCCCCTGTATATAGTCTCCACATTGACTCTGTACCGGTACCCCTGTATATAGCCTCCACATTGACTCTGTACCGGTACCCCCTGTATATAGCCTCCACATTGACTCTGTACCGTAATACCCTGTATATAGCCTCCACATTGACTCTGTAACGGTACCCCCTGTATATAGCCTCCACATTGACTCTGTACCGGTACCCCCTGTATATAGCCTCCACATTGACTCTGTAACGGTACCCCCTGTATATAGACTCCACATTGACTCTCTACTGGTACCCCCTGTATATAGCCTCCACATTGACTCTGTACCGGTACCCCCTGTAAAATTGAATAACTTTCCCACTCCATAGCATGCTGCTCTATCCATTAGTGATGTCATAACTTTTCTGGCGTTCAATCCTGTCCAGAACTTTATTTTGCTGGGTCGGAACAGTGGAACGAAATTAACAAAAAAGAATGGTTCAGAACTAAACGATTGGGAAATGATTTAGGTTCCAACCCCTGCCAATATGCTTGTGGGGGAGAACCAGCACAAAAGTAACACTTTTAGGTTTTTTTTCCTAATTACTCAGAGATTGATAGAGCTAGAGACACCCTATTCTATGAGGAGACAACTTGCAGTATATGTGTTCTCAACAATGAACGACTTCATTTTAATTTCTAGGGTAAATGAGTTGAAATGAAATAGACCATGAACAGCACTCCAGCAAAGTTATTGATGTACCTGCCGGCGGGTTCGGGTGTAAAACTGCCTGAGAGAAGAAGTAACAACGAGCAAGAGGTGCACAATATCTGTCTTATCGCCATGCTTCTGGTTTGTAATGCTCGTTACTTTCAACAAATGTCCTATCAGCCATAATTTCATGTTTGTGTCGACTTGAATAATTAATGCTATTGGTTTGATATTGATATGTATGGAAATGAGCCATGTGTCAACATTGCAATGTTGCGCAACCACAATATTTTTCCCTTACAATATTAGTTTGACTAAAACTGATTGGTATAATAGCGAAATTAACTATAATTCTATCACCTCACTTTAATGAGAATGTGGTGGGAATGTTTTTCACCATTTTAATTGTGACTATTCATGCTTAGCCCATACCGATCAGGTGTCACTTGTCTTTCATACGCCCCGTGTTGGCAAACTCATCATACTTGTCACATTTCCATGGCAACCCACATAAGGTAATTGACCCCCTAGAATCATAAAGATATTTTTAACCACTAATCGGTTGATAAGAGATTATGTGAGAAGCTGATCGATCAAGTCAATTGATTAAGGCATTAGTCTAATTATGTCATATATCATTTTCAAACATTCAGTCACTTGTTGATATTTTGCTAAAATTATAAAAGCTATAGGAAGTAGAAGACACAATGACATGTGCTTAAACTTTATTTTATTCCAAGTCATCAGTTTACATTGGTGGGATGAAAGTAACACAATCTCTCCTGTAACTTCTCCCAGGCTAACATATCTAACATGATACTTGAAACCTGGGGGATGAAAGTAACACAATCTCTCCTGTAACTTCTCCCAGGCTAACATATCTAACATGATACTTGCAACCTATGCTGTCAGTTATTTGATTGTTTTTGTACCTGTAACCCCCCCCCTGAAAAAGAAAAAAGACAAAACGAAATAAAATAATGCACTCTAATGCAAAACTGTACATTTCTGTATATGGTACATTTTAGGATTATCAACAGTATGTTTTACTGCAGAATATTGTAAATTATGGTGCACTGTGTGAAAATGTTGTGGGCAGGTAAATAATTGCTGTATTTCAAATGGTACTGTAAATTCACCCCACAGAATTTGTCCATGTCTCTTTTGGCCTGTTTTGCCCTGTAGTAGCTGCTAATTTGGAAGGCTTTGTTAAGGCCTCTAAATGTGCAAGTGATATAAAACACCAAATATCCATTCATAGGCTGTAATGTTTGTAAACCACTTTGCCTAGCAGCCAACCTGCTTGCACAAATCCCTTGTAATTACAGTAAAATTATGTGAAATACAAACCCCTCCCCTCATCGAATTTCATTCATCCCTTCATCAATTCATTCTGTTTATGGCAGCATGTACTTTTTTACAGTATAATTCTGTCAACGTTATGCTGTTGTACTGTGTCATTGCACGGCACTTGCTTTGATATCATATTTATATTATAGTAGGTGTACTATAATATGAAATACTACATTTTACTTGCCACGAGCTGCCTGTAAACTACTGGCAAATTCACGGTTTCCAGTGTATATTTACAATCCTGGCTCACAGCAAAAACATGACCTTTTTCAAACATGATTTTCTTGTTGAATGCTTGGGCTATGCACGACAAGATTTTAAAAAAAAAATTTGCATCAACCTATCAGTTTTGAGATTTGTGGTATTTAGGTCCATTACTATTAGTACTTTCAAAAAGTTAACACAATGTCAAACACTTGATGAAAATGTTTTATATTTATATAATAAATTATATATATATATATATATATATATTTATATACACTACCCTCATCAACATTTCAATGCATTTTAACCACATTAAAATGGACATACATCAAAAGTTTCAAAGCATTAAATTACACATAATGTAATAGTCAATTTCATAGAGTGTTACAAACTGGACTATATTCAGTAACTCACTTTGAAGAGATGATGATTGGGTCTAAACAGGCATTTGGCATTTGGTGGGCTTAATTCAGTGTAGAGTGTCATTTCGTGACCTTGGGACTATTAAGTCATATCTGCGCAAAGCATAGTTCTGAGATATTGAGCAGCAATGTTTTCACATCCCAGATCTCAGAACTGTTTTGTAAAGAATGTATCTTTCATAGCCCATTAGGGTCCTCACCTTAAGCAAACCTAAAGTGCAGAGTATAAAAATCCCAAAACATTTGTCAATCATTTTTCGAAGGGGAGCAAATCACAGATAGAACCTTCTGGCTCTGAAATGTCAATCTGGGTTCAGCCAAAATATTCTAGCTGACATTTCTGAATTAGACATGTTCTGTTTTTAAGAAAACTGTAGATATGTGAATACATAAATTATAGAATAACACAATTTTACCAAGATAGTCAGAACACATCATCAATACATTAAAGAAATATATTATGAACATCAGACAAATTACTGTCATGATGTGACGACATGATTTACTTTATGGTTTATGCCATTATCGCTGGCTAGAATAGCCTACACCATACTTAGAGGGAGATGGCAAAGACGTTTTCTGATTGGTCCATCTGTATTTGTTCAGGCTTGTGATTGGATTTCAGATAGAACCTTGTACTATTTTTCTAATCTTCACAGACATGAAAAACCATCTAAAGATCTATTATATGTGAGTAACTCATTTTTGATTAAGGTCTCGAATTTATCATTTCTCTTCATCTTGAAGGATATATATCTCTTTCTCTCTTCTCTTCTCGCAGTCTATCTCTATCACTCTCTCATTATTGTCAAAAGACTCCAGTCACCCAAGTCATAGACAGTTCTCTCTGCTTCCACACGGCAAGCGGTAACGGTGCGCCAAGTCTAGGACCAAAAGGCTCCTTAACAGCTTCTACCCCCAACCCCCAAGCCATAAGACTGCTGAACAGCTTCTACCCCCAACCCCCAAGCCATAAGACTGCTGAACAGCTTCTACCCCCAACCCCCAAGCCATAAGACTACTGAACAGCTTCTACCCCCAACCCCCAAGCCATAAGACTGCTGAACAGCTTCAACCCCCAAGCCATAAGACTGCTGAACAGCTTCTACCCCCAACCCCCAAGCCATAAGACTACTGAACAGCTTCTACCCCCAACCCCCAAGCCATAAGACTGCTGAACAGCTTCTACCCCCAACCCCCAAGCCATAAGACTACTGAACAGCTTCTACCCCCAACCCCCAAGCCATAAGACTGCTGAACAGCTTCTACCCCCAACCCCCAAGCCATAAGACTGCTGAACAGCTTCTACCCCCAACCCCCAAGCCATAAGACTGCTGAACAGCTTCTACCCCCAACCCCCAAGCCATAAGACTGCTGAACAGCTTCTACCCCCAACCCCAAGCCATAAGACTGCTGAACAGCTTCTACCCCCAACCCCCAAGCCATAAGACTGCTGAACAGCTTCTACCCCCAACCCCCAAGCCATAAGACTACTGAACAGCTTCTACCCCCAACCCCCAAGCCATAAGACTGCTGAACAGCTTCTACCCCCAACCCCCAAGCCATAAGACTGCTGAACAGTTCATCAAATGTCCACCTGGACTATTTACATTGACCCCCCCACTTTGTTTTTATACTGCTGCTACTTGCTGTTAATTATCTATGCATAGTCCATTTACAAATGACTTCAACTAACCCGTACTGCCGCACATTGATTCTGTACTGGTACCCCCTGTATATAGCCTCCCCATTGACTCTGTACCGGTACCCCTGTATATAGCCTCCCCATTGACTCTGTACCGGTATCCCCTGTATAGCCTCCACATTGACTCTGTAACCCCCCCTTTGTTTTTATACTGATATAGCCTCCACATTGACTCTGTACTGGTACCCCCTGTATATAGCCTCCACATTGACTCTGTACCGGTACCCCTGTATATAGTCTCCACATTGACTCTGTACCGTAATACCCTGTATATAGCCTCCACATTGACTCTGTAACGGTACCCCCTGTATATAGCCTCCACATTGACTCTGTACCGGTACCCCCTGTATATAGCCTCCACATTGACTCTGTACCGGTACTCCCTGTATATAGCCTCCACATTGACTCTGTACTGGTACCCCCTGTATATAGCCTCCACATTGACTCTGTACTGTAATACCCTGTATATAGCCTCCACATTGACTCTGTACCGTAACACCCTGTATATAGCCTCCACATTGACTCTGTACCGGTACCCCTGTATATAGCCTCCACATTGACTCTGTAACGGTACCCCCTGTATATAGACTCCACATTGACTCTCTACTGGTACCCCCTGTATATAGCCTCCACATTGACTCTGTACCGGTACCCCCTGTATATAGCCTCCACATTGACTCTGTACCGTAATACCCTGTATATAGCCTCCACATTGACTCTGTACCGTAATACCCTGTATATAGCCTCCACATTGACTCTGTACCGTAATACCCTGTATCTAGTCTCCACATTGATTCCCTGTATATAGAATGGTTATTGTTACTTTCAGGATTATTATCATTTGTTTGTTTTTTCACTTTACTTTATTTAGTAAATATTTTCTTAATTCTATTTCTTGACCTGCATTGTTGGTTAAGGGCTTGTAAGAAAGTGTTTCACAGTATTCGGCGCATGTTGACAAATACATTTTTGATTTGATTAGAGCTGTTGCAGAGAGGAAACCAAACACAATGGATGCTGGAGCATGGGAGCCTTGATTTTCTGGTTTTCCCACACACACACACACACACACACACACACACACACACACACACACACACAAGTGCACAATCCAATATGCAAGACCTTCAGGGTTAGGGTCAAGAGTTTGGGTTAGGGTTTAAGGTTAGAGTCAGGGTTAGTGTGTGTGACTGTGTGTGTGTGTGTGGCCATGTTCATGTGTGTGTGCCCATGTTTGTGTGCGTTGGTGTTAAATCATCAGTTTTTTTCTGGGTGGTTGTCATCGGATACCCTCGCTACTACATCATACACAGGCACAAACCTTACCTTACCATAAATGGACACTAATCCTTTAGTGACAGGTGTGTTTGTGTGTGTGGCTGTGTATGTGTGTGACATCAGTCCTGTTTCGCATGAACTCTTCTCTGTAGTAAACACAATCCAGTTTGATAATGTTCAATGTCACTTTGACCTTTATTTCTGATCAGGTTCGTAGCTACATATGAAGATAGTGAGGTCTGGACCTTGTGTCCTTTTCTTATTCACACGTTAGGGTGGTGCATGTTTAAAAAAAAAAATTATATCTACTTATTTCCTAATTCATATATTACTGGTGTTATCCTTGTGCTTTAATCTCACTAATTTCCCCTTTCATCACACTGTTCACCAGTGCATTAGATTGTTTTACATTGCACTATTTTCCAAAACCAATATGTATTTGTACTTATGGCATAAAATATTACTGTTCTGAATCAGTCACTCAGTAGTACTGCTTTGTACATGAGCTATGTAGATGATGTGACGTGGTGAGGTTAGACCCAGGTGCAGAGAATAGATGATGTGACGTGGTGAGGTTGGACCCAGGTGCAGAGAATAGATGATGTGACGTGGTGAGGTTGGACCCAGGTGCAGAGAATAGATGATGTGACGTGGTGAGGTTAGACCCAGGTGCAGAGAATAGATGATGTGACGTGGTGAGGTTGGACCCAGGTGCAGAGAATAGATGATGTGACGTGGTGAGGTTGGACCCAGGTGCAGAGAATAGATGATGTGACGTGGTGAGGTTAGACCCAGGTGCAGAGAATAGATGATGTGACGTGGTGAGGTTGGACCCAGGTGCAGACAATAGATGATGTGACGTGGTGAGGTTGGACCCAGGTGCAGAGAATAGATGATGTGACGTGGTGAGGTTGAACCCAGGTGCAGAGAATAGATGATGTGACGTGGTGACCCAGGTGCAGAGAATAGATGATGTGACGTGGTTGGACCCAGGTGCAGAGAATAGATGATGTGACGTGGTGAGGTTAGACCCAGGTGCAGACAATAGATGATGTGACGTGGTGAGGTTGGACCCAGAGAATAGATGGTGCGTGGTGAGACCCAGGTGCAGAGAATAGATGATGTGACGTGGTGAGGTTGGACCCAGGTGCAGAGAATAGATGATGTGACGTGGTGAGGTTAGACCCAGGTGCAGAGAATAGATGATGTGACGTGGTGAGGTTGGACCCAGGTGCAGAGAATAGATGAGAGGTTGACGTGGTGAGGTTAGACCCAGGTGCAGAGAATAGATGATGTGACGTGGTGAGACCCAGGTGCAGAGAATAGATGATGTGACGTGGTGAGGTTGAGACCCAGGTGCAGAGAATAGATGATGTGACGTGGTGAGGTTGGACCCAGGTGCAGAGAATAGATGATGTGACGTGGTGAGGTTGAGGTTAGACCCAGGTGCAGAGAATAGATGATGTGCGTGGTGAGGTTGGTGCAGAGAATAGATGATGTGACGTGGTGAGGTTGGACCCAGGTGCAGAGAATAGATGATGTGACGTGGTGAGGTTGAACCCAGGTGCAGAGAATAGATGATGTGACGTGGTGAGGTTAGACCCAGGTGCAGAGAATAGATGATGTGACGTGGTGAGGTTGAACCCAGGTGCAGAGAATAGATGATGTGACGTGGTGAGGTTAGACCCAGGTGCAGAGAATAGATGATGTGACGTGGTGAGGTTAGACCCAGGTGCAGAGAATAGATGATGTGACGTGGTGAGGTTGGACCCAGGTGCAGAGAATAGATGATGTGACGTGGTGAGGTTGGACCCAGGTGCAGAGAATAGATGACCCAGGTGCAGAGAATAGATGATGTGACGTGGTGAGGTTAGACCCAGGTGCAGAGAATAGATGATGTGACGTGGTGAGGTTGGACCCAGGTGCAGAGAATAGATGATGTGACGTGGTGAGGTTGAACCCAGGTGCAGAGAATATGATGATGTGGTTAGACCCAGGTGAGAGAAGGCAGAGAATAGATGATGTGGACCCAGGTGCAGAGATAGATGTGTGACGTGGTGAGGTGCAGACAATGGACAGGTGCAGACCCAGGTGCAGAGACCCATGCAGAGAATGATGATGTGACGTGGTGAGGTTGAACCCAGGTGCAGAGAATAGATGATGTGACGTGGTGAGGTTGACCCAGGTGCAGAGTTGATGATGACGTGGTGAGGTTGAACCCAGGTGCAGAGAATAGATGATGTGTTAGACCCGTGGTGAGGTTGGTTAGACCCAGGTGCAGAGAATAGATGATGTGGACCCGTGGTGAGGTTAGACCCAGGTGCAGAGAATAGATGATGTGACGTGGTGAGGTTAGACCCAGGTGCAGAGAATAGATGATGTGACGTGGTGAGGTTGAACCCAGGTGCAGACGTGGTGAGGTTAGACCCAGGTGCAGAAAGAATAGATGATGTGACGTGGTGAGGTTGAACCCCCGTGGTGAGGTGCAGCAGAGAATAGATGATGTGACGTGGTGAGGTTGGACCCCAGGTGCAGACAGAGAATAGATGACGTGGTGAGGTTAGACCCAGGTGCAGAGAATAGATGATGTGACGTGGTGAGGTTGGACCCAGGTGCAGAGAATAGATGATGTGACGTGGTGAGGTTAGACCCAGGTGCAGAGAATAGATGATGTGACGTGGTGAGGTTAGACCCAGGTGCAGACAATAGACTAGATAAGGAATCAGTGGTTACGGATAAACATAATACTTTACTGAGAAATGGTAGCAGCAGGATTACAGTACACTTGAAAACAACAAACACTAAGACTCAGCACCTCACTCATGGACCAACCGCACGTGGTAACCAATTCAAGCTTCTGCAAAGGACAACAGAAAACAAGGAAATCATAACGAGTAAATAGGACACACCTGGGTGTCGTTAATGTCTCTAGGATGGTCTCTGGTGCCCTCTGGTGACTGGTGGAACCATGAAAGATGAGGTTAATATCTTGGGGGTCTGTCTTTAAATGTCTACAACTGGAAACTCATTTTTACCCATGTACCAAAGCAGGAAGGGCTCTATTGAAAGGTCACTTCACATTATCATGTACGACCTTGTGTTATGTTAATTAGATAAATGACTTGAGCGTTTAACCTCATTTTCTACAGTTGGACAGCCATTCTCATCCATGTACCATTGCAGGAAAGTCCTCTTTGAAAGGCCACTACACAACAAGGTTAGGTAAAGGATAAAGGACAAACTTAAACAACAAGGATGAAGTAACAGTCATTGTGGTAGACTTTGTTGTGATTTGTATTTTTGTGATTTTATTGTGAATAAGAAAAAACAGCAAAAACAAGTGTAGCTCACAACATGATGTCATACAAACCGCCAGCAACCAGAAGAAGAAAACATAAGTGCTCACGTTTTCCAAATCACATTGCAACATTTACTGCAGGGTGCCACACGTGACAGCAGCATCCTTGAAAGATACAAGTAGTTCTTGAGGTTGTTGTGCACATCTATAGCAACTCTGGTTACCCTGTCTGCCGACATGTTTCTTGGGTCCAGGAAGCTGATGTCCTCTTGTACCACCTGTCTCCTCTCTCCTGGATGCCGCCCCCCAGTGGGGGTGGAGTGGTCAACAAACGTGGGGTGGATATATTATGTTGATGACGCTGTGTTGTCAGTGTCTGTAGTGCAAAGGTAATTGTAGAGTGCCACATAGGCCCTCACAATGGTCCTAGCTTTCTCTGGGGCAAACTCAAGGGCTCGTCCCAAGATCCTCCATCTTGCAGCAAGGATCCAAAAGCAGTTCTATGGCTCTTGAGTGGTGGTAGTTGTAGATCTTCTTGGCGTCACCAAGGCCAGAAGAACCTTGGCGATAACTTTAAAAGCGCTTCCATTAGTATTGAACAGGAAAATGAAGGCTATCAAATGTGTTCTGTAAGGCTTTGGACATACAGTAGGCCCTCATCCTCTTACGGGAATGCCATATCACTTTGTATGTGAAGCATACAATTATAACATCTACATTTGTATAATACTCACATCATATGTATAGTCGCATGTATTTAGCGTATCTTACCTGGATATGGACATATCATGTTTACCATCAGAGGGAATATAGAGTAGAGTACATAGAGGACATAGAGTACCAGTCAAAACTATGGACACATCGACTCATTCCAGGGTTTTTCTTTATTTTCACTATTTTCTACATTGCAGAATAATAGTGTTAAACGAATCAAAATATTTTTGGGGGATACAGTTGAAGCCGGAAGTTTACATACACTTAGGTTGGAGTCGTTACAACTTGTTTTTCAACCACTTCACAAATTTCTTGTTAACAAACTATAGTTTGGGCAAGTTGGTTAGGACATCTACTTTGTGCATGACACAAGTCATTCTTCCAACAATTGTTTACAGACAGATTATTTCACTTATAGTTCACTGTATCAAGTCCAGTGGGTCAGAAGGTTACATACACAAAGATGACTGTGCCTTTAAACAGCTTGGAATATTCCAGAAAATTATGTCATGGCTTTAGAAGCTTCTGATAGGCTAATTGACATTATTTGAGTCAATTGGAGGTGTACCTGTGGATGTATTTCAGGGCCTACCTTCAAACTCAGTGCATCTTTGCTTGACATCATGGGAAAATCTAAATAAATCAGCCAAGACCAAATTGTAGACCTCCACAAGTCTGGTTCATAATTGGGTACCACATTCATCTGTACAAACAATAGTACGCAAAAATAAACACCATGGGACCACGCAGCCATCATACCGCCCAGGAAGGAGAGGCGTTCTGTCTCCTAGAGATGAACGTACTTTGGTGCGAAAAGTGCAAATCAATCCCAGAACAACAACAAAGGACCTTGTGAATATGTTGTAGGAAACAGGTACAAAATGATATATTACCACAGTAAAATGAGTCCTATATCGACATAACGTGAAAGGCCACTCAGCAAGGAAGAAGCCACTGCTCCAAAACCGCCATAAAAAAAGCCAGACTACAGTTTGCAACTGCACATGGGGACAAAGATCGTACTTTTTGGAGACATGTCCTCTGGTCTGATGAAACAAAAATAGAACTGCTTGGCCATAACGACCATCGTTATGTTTGGAGGAAAAAGGGGGAGGCTTGCAAGCTGAAGACCACCATCCCAACCTTGAAGCACGGGGGTGGCAGCATAATGTTGTGGGGGTGCTTTGCTGCCGGAGAGACTGGTGCACCTTACAAAATAGATGGCATCATGATGGTTGAAAATTATGTGCATATATTGAAGCAACATCTCAAGACATCAGTCAGGAAGTTAAAGTGAGTCTTCCAAATAAACAATGACCCCAAGCATACTTCCAAAGTTGTGGCAAAATGGCTTATGGACAACAAAGTCAAGGTATTGTAGTGGCCATCACAAAGCCCTGACCTCAATCCTATACAAGAACTGAAAAAGCGTGTGTGAGCAAGGAGGCATACAAACCTGACTCAGTTACACCAGCTATGTCAGGAGGAATGGGCCAAAATTCACCCAACCTATTGTGGGAAGCTTGTCGAAGGCTACCCAAAACGTATGATATATGAATATGATGAAAGAATGAAAGAAATTAAAGCTGAAATAAATCTCTCTGTACTATTTTTCTGACATTTCACGTTCTTAAAATAAAGTGGTGATCCTAATTGACCTAAGACAGGGACTTTTACTAGGATTAAATGTCAGGAATTGTGAAAATCTGAGTTTAAATGTATTTGGCTAAGGTGTATGTGAACCTCCGACCTTCAACTGTATATGATTCTTCAAAGTAGCCGCCCTTTGCCTGATGACAGCTTTGCACACCCTTGGCATTCTCTCAACCAGCTCCATGAGGTAGTCACCTGGAATGCATTTCAATTGACAGGTGTGCCTTGTTGAAAGTTAATTTGTGGAATTTATTTCCTTCTTGGTGCATTTGAGCAAATCAGTTGTATTGTGACAAGGTAGGTGTGCTATACAAAAGATAGCCCTATTTGGTAAAAGACCAAGTCCAAATTATGGCAAGAACAGCTCAAATAAGCAAAGAGAAATGACAGTCCATCATTACTTATATATGGTCAGTCAGTGCAGAACATGTCAAGACCTTTGAAAGTTTTTTTCAAGTAAAGTTGCAAAAACCACAAAAAAACTTGAATAAATAACTTGAATAAATGTCTGTTTTGACATTCTTATGTAGGTGTCATAACCAGACAAAAAGTAATGCTGGGTGTCAAGTAAAGTGTAACCAAAATGTCTGTGTCTGTGTGTGTGCATGTCTGCATGCATGTTCTTAAAATGTTATTTGTTATTGGAATGGATCACAGACCCCATCACTCGGTGAAAAAAACTGGTCAATGGGAACTCATATAACCTTGTTAATTATTGACTATTTTTCAGTGTCCCAAATTGCACATTATCTCTTATGTAGTGCATTACGTTTGATCAGAGTATGCACTAAATAGGGAATAGGATGCCATTTGGGGCAAATTCATTGACTCATTGAATAACAAAGCCCTGATATCAGGGCAGGTCGTGTCACTATGACAACCACCTGCTATGTCACTCAGGTCTGTGAATCTTCAGAGATAAAGCAGGGGTGAATTGGGGATAATGTATCAAAGTGGAGGAGCTACAGTGCCTTGCAAAATAATTCATCGCCCTTGGCGTTTTCATATTTTGTTGCATTAGAACCTGTAATATAAATTGATTTTTTATTTGTATTTATTTTAATGAACATAACAAAATAGTGAAGTAAAATGAAAATAACTTCTTTCAATTAAAAAAAAAAAAAAGTAAACGGAAAAAGGGTGCTATGAAGCCACTAAAAAGAACTGGTGCAACCACATACCTTCAGAAGTCACATAATTAGTTCAATAAAGTCCACCTGTGTGCAATCTAAGTGTCAGATTATCTGTCACATGATCACAGTACATATATACCTGTTCTGAAAGGCCCCAGAGTCTGCAACACCACTAAGCAAGGGGCACCACCAAGGAGCTCTGGGACAAAGTTGTGGAGAAGTACAGATCAGGAATGGGTTATAAAAAAAAATTCTGAAACTTCGAACATCCCACGGAGCATCCATTCTTAAAAAATGGAAAGAATATGACATCACAACAAAGCTGTCAAGAGAGGACCGCCCACCAAAACTCACATACCAGGCAAGGAGGGCATTAATCAGAGAGGCAACAAAGAGACCAAAGATAACCCTGAAAGATCTGCAAAGCTCCACAGCGGAGGTTGGAGTATCTGTCCATAGGACCACTAAGTTGTACTCTCCACAGAGCTGGGCTTTACGGAAGAGTGGCCAGAAAAAAAAAACATTGCTTAAAGAAATAAATAAGCAAACATGTTTGGTGTTCACCAGAAGGCATTTGGGAGACTCCCCAAACATATGGAAGAAGGTACTCTGGTCAGATGAGACTAAAATGTAGCCTTTTGGCCAGCAAGGGAAACACAATGTCTGGCGCAAACCCAACACCCCTCATCAACCCAAGAACACCATCCCCACAGTGAAGAATGGTGATGGCAGCATCATACTGTGGGGATGTTTTTCATCTGCAGGGACTGGGAAACTGGTCAGAATTGAAGGAATTATGGATGGCGCGAAATACAGGGAAATTCTTGAGGGAAACCTGTTTCAGTCTTCGAGATTTGAGACTGGGACGGAGGTTCACCTTCCAGCAGGACAATGACCCTAAGCATACTTCTAAAGCGCCACTTGAGTGGTTTATGGGGAAACATTTAAATGTCTTGGAATGGCCTAGTCAAAGCCCAGACCTCAATCCAATTGGGAATATGTGGTATGACTTAAAGATTGCTGTACACCAGCGGAACTCATCCAACTTGAAGGAGCTGGAACAATTTTGCCATGAAGGTTGGACAAAAATCCCAGTGGCAAGATGTGCCAAGCTTAAAGAGACATACCCCAAGATACTTGCAGCTATAATTGCTGCAAAAACTGGCTCTACAAAGTATTGACTTATTGACTTGAGTTATGCATGCTCAAGTTTAGTTTTTTTGTCTTATTTCACAATAAAAATATTTTGCATCTTCAAAGTGGTAGGCATGTTGTGTAAATCAAATTATACAAACCCCCCAAAAACCTATTTCAATTCCAGGTTGTAAGGCAGCAAAATAGGAAAAATGCCAAGGGGGGTGAATGCTTTCGCAAGCCACTGTAGGTGGAGGGATAATGTAGGTGGAGGGATAATGTAGATGGATGGATAATGTAGGTGGAGGGATAATGTGGGTGGTGGGATAATGTTGGTGGAGGGATAATGTAGGTGGAGGGATAATGTAGGTGGAGGGATAATGTAGATGGATGGATAATGTAGGTGGAGGGATAATGTGGATGGATGGATAATGTAGGTGGATGGATAATGTAGGTGGAGGGATAATGTGGGTGGTGGGATAATGATGGATGGATAATGTTGGTGGAGGGATAATGTAGGTGGATGGATAATGTAGGTGGATGGATAATGTAGGTGGAGGGATAAGGTGTATGGATAATGGAGGGATAATGTAGGTGGAGGGATAATGTTGGTGGATGGATAATGTAGGTGGATGGATAATGTAGGTGGATGGATAATGTAGGTGGAGGGATAATGTTGGTGGATGGATAATGTAGGTGGATGGATAATGTAGGTGGATGGATAATGGTGGAGGATAATGTAGATGGAGGGATAATGTAGGTGGAGGGATAATGTTGGTGGAGGGATAATGTAGGTGGAGGGATAATGTAGGTGGAGGGATAATGTAGGTGGATGGATAATGTGGGTGGAGGGATAATGTGGGTGGAGGGATAATGTAGGTGGAGGGATAATGTAGGTGGATGGATAATGTAGGTGGAGGGATAATGTGGGTGGAGGGATAATGTAGGTGGATGGATAATGTAGGTGGATGGATAATGTAGGTGGATGGATAATGTAGGTGTATGGATAATGTAGGTGAAGGGATAATGTGGGTGAAGGAAGGACCTAATTCTGTTCAATTCCGGCTGTTGAATGGAAATACAAAAACACTCATATGCACAGCAAGTGCCACATTCCCAATCTGTGCTGGATGTTTGGAGGGAGCCTCTTCCTGTAGCAGGACTTAAAAACATCCCTTCAGCTCTCTTGACACACATGCACATGTACGCATTAACTGGAACACTTTGTTGGCACCATTCACACACTCCTAACCACACAAGCTGCTGGCTCTGCCCCACATACGGGAAGTGTGCGTGCGTGTGAGAGAGAGAGCCAGAGTGTGGGTTTGAGTGTTTGTAAGAGAAGTAGAGAAAGCATGTGAGTCTCTCTATGTGTTTTGTTTATCCCCATATTTGCAGATCTCTTGGCCATTCTGCCCTTGAGTGGAATAAATAGTCTGGCGTAAGAATGGAGGTTTAATGCTATGCAAATGGAGATCAGTGACATAAGCAACATTTCTCTCTTCTCTGGACAAGATTCATGTTATGTTGTCAGTGTTTGTCCCATTTGAAGTCCACCGACTGTTACAACACAACCAACCACAACACAGGGAGAGAGGCCTCCTATGACCTGTAGTCTCAGACCCCATGTTGTGTTGTTTTCCCCCTCTCTCTCCTTAAATGTATTTTTCTCTTCTGCTGGGCCGAGCGTTATGTAACGTTATGTGTTATGAGTTGAGTGACCTCTCCATATGTAACTACTCTGGTTGCCTCACACACATGGACACGAACGCAGGAAAAACACAAAGGGTCGAGGCAAGATCTCCTGTCGATTAGTATTTCATATGATAGTATTTCATATTTCAACATGATAGCTGTGCAAACACTTATAGTGTAAAATAGTTTCTCCAAAAGAAATGTACATTCACATAAAACATACCAATCTATACTAATTTTTTACTTTACAAAATAAATATTCCACATTGAAAATACTTGATCATCCTTCAGGTGTGTATGTAATGTCTCCACATAGTCAGTAACACCTAAACATATCACAATACTTCAACCTGTATCATATTTGAAAATATCAACATGTAATTAACAGGAAATATAGAATATAAAACACCTGTCCATCAACATCACTGGCTGTCCAAAGCAAAGGTATATCAAATATGTTGGGTTTTTTTCTCTCGGAAACTGTTATGACGATGTGAAGATGTATAACATCTGATAGAGGAAAGACAGATTTTTTAACGTTCCCTTACGGAAACACTCTTAGAATTAGTGGATCCTCAAGGGACCCCTGCAGTTCCTCAAGGGACCCCTGCAGTTCCTCAAGGGACCCCTGCAGTTCCTCAAGGGACCCCTGAAGATCCTCAAGGGACCCCTGCAGTTCCTCAAGGGACCCCTGAAGATCCTCAAGGGACCCCTGAAGATCCTCAAGGGACCCCTGCAGTTCCTCAAGGGACCCCTGCAGATCCTCAAGGGACCCCTGAAGATCCTCAAGGGACCCCTGCAGTTCCTCAAGGGACCCCTGCAGATCCTCAAGGGACCCCTGCAGATCCTCAAGGGACCCCTGCAGTTCCTCAAGGGACCCCTGCAGTTCCTCAAGGGACCCCTGCAGTTCCGCAAGGGACCCCTGAAGATCCTCAAGGGACCCCTGCAGTTCCTCAAGGGACCATTGCTGATCCTCAAGGGACCATTGCTGATCCTCAAGGGACCCCTGCAGTTCCTCAAGGGACCCCTGAAGATCCTCAAGGGACCCCTGCCCTCAAGGGACCCCTGCAGTTCCTCAAGGGACCCCTGAAGATCCTCAAGGGACCCCTGAAGATCCTCAAGGGACCCCTGCAGTTCCTCAAGGGACCCCTGCAGTTCCTCAAGGGACCCCTGCAGTTCCTCAAGGGACCCCTGCAGTTCCTCAAGGGACCCCTGCAGTTCCTCAAGGGACCCCTGCAGATCCTCAAGGGACCCCTGAAGATCCTCAAGGGACCCCTGCAGATCCTCAAGGGACCCCTGAAGATCCTCAAGGGACCCCTGCAGTTCCTCAAGGGACCCCTGCAGTTCCTCAAGGGACCATTGCTGATCCTCAAGGGACCATTGCTGATCCTCAAGGGACCCCTGCAGTTCCTCAAGGGACCATTGCTAGTCAATGGTTCATATTTGCACCTTTGGTTAATTGAAGAGTTCTTGGGGAACTGCACCTGTTGATTTGACCACGATTTTTTGGGCTCGTTCCTCAAGAAATGCCAGCGGCCGAAGACAAAACATGAGTTGGCTTGGTGGTATGGTTTGATGTGGGTGATTCTCAGGTGTGTCCTTACCACCACCACCAAGTCACACCAATCTGTCAGAACCTTTGCCCGCAGCTGTTTCCCCCCACTCAATCACATGAAACAAAGCTCCTGCAGGTTGAGTTCAATAACTACAGGCAGATAGATATATGGTGAGATGCTGGAAGTCCATGTAGAATAAACAACCCGTAACATAATATCATAGAAGCAGTGTTCTGCTAATATAACAATGTACACATTTAATATTTCATTGTAATTCCTAGCAGATACAAATATCGGAATGTTCTCTGGTGGTAATGGAGATACCTTGGAAAACATGGCAGAGTGGTCGTACCTTCCCGCGGACAGCGGGCAGCCTAGCAGTTAGGGCGTTGGGCCAGTAAAACAAAATGTCACTGGTTTGAAATCTTGAGCCAACAAGGTTCAAAAACTGTTGATGTGCCCTTGAGCAAGTCACTTAATCTTAACTTGCTCCAGGGGTACCAAACTACTATTCCTGACCCTGTAAAACAACATGTTTCACCTATCTGTGTTGTCCAATATACAACAGGAGTTCCCTGATTGGTGCAGGAAAAAAAGGGTTTCTTCCTCCCAATATAGACTGACACCATTCAATTCAATCAGAAAAAGCGACAAAACAAGAAAAGGTTGTGTCTAGTAAAACTTTACTGCCGAGTGCCAAGTCTCTCCTTATTCAGAGACATCCGTATCAATCACATACGGATAGTACAGTTGTGGAAGTTTTGAGAATGACACAAATATTAATTTTCACAAAGTCTGCTGCTTCAGTGTCTTGTAATTTGTTACTATGGAATTCTGAAGTATTTTTTACAAGAATTTCATAAGTGTCAAAGGCTTTTATTAACAATTACATGAAGTTGATGCAAAGAGTTAAAATTTGCAGTGTTCACCCTTCTTTTTCAAGACCTCTGCAATCCGCCCTGGCATGCTGTTAATTAACTTCTGAGCCACACCCTGACTGATGGCAGCCCATTCTTGCATAATCAATGCTTGGAGTTTGTCAGAATATGTGGGTTTCTGTTTGTCCACCCGCCTCTTGAGGATTGACCACAAATTGTCAATGGGATTAAGGTCTGGGGAGTTTCCTGGCCATGGACCCAAAATATCGATGTTTTGTTCCCCAAGCCA
Source organism: Oncorhynchus keta (assembly GCF_023373465.1). Taxonomy (NCBI): domain Eukaryota; kingdom Metazoa; phylum Chordata; class Actinopteri; order Salmoniformes; family Salmonidae; genus Oncorhynchus; species Oncorhynchus keta. The sequence continues at coordinate 2,384,090 of NC_068446.1, read as the reverse complement.
CTTATCACTTTTGCCTTATGGCAAGGTGCTCCATCATGCTGGAAAAGGCATTTTTCGTCACCAAACTGTTCCTGGATGGTTGGGAAAAGTTGCTCTCTGAGGATGTGTTGGTACCATTCTTTATTCTTGGCTGTGTTCTTAGGCAAAATTGTAAGTGAGCCCACTCCCTTGGCTGAGAAGCAACCCCACACATGAATGGTCTCAGGATGCTTTACTGTTGGCATGACACAGGACTGATGGTAGCGCTCACCTTTTCTTCTCCGGACAAGTCTGTCCCTGATGTTTTTCCTGGAGAGAAGTGGCTTCTTTGCCGCCCTTCTTGACACCATGGGCTGTTTACAGATGGGCTGTTTACAGATGGGCTGTGTACAGATGGGCTGTGTACAGATGGGCTGTTTACAGATGGGCTGTGTACAGATGGGCTGTGTACAGATGGGCTGTTTACAGATGGGCTGTGTACAGCTGCAGCGATCGGTAAACTGCTCTGACAGCTGATGCTTAAAGTTAGCGAGGGAAATGTGCATAAAAGTGATTTATTCCCGGGATTGAAAATGTGTCAAATACCTGGAAAATATTAAACCCTATTTCCTAGGTATGGAACAGTCAGCCACATGTTGGCAAGTATCCAGCCAGCAACCTTCACCTCTCAGAGGCAACAGCTGTCACAGGCTCATCATTTATACAAATACAGAAGCTTCAATACGTTGATACATTTGATGCAACCCAAATGTAAAACATAATTCATACAAACAAACAAGCTTATTTTCTACTTCCTAGATGCATATAGCCCGATTGCTGTGTTGACCATTCTATTTCACTTCGTAATTTATATCTGAAGTGAAATCGAAAGGTGAACGCAGCGATCAGGTTAGTTTCACAAAGCTAATCATAACCACCATTGATAATGTCATCAGTGATCTTTGATAAGGGGCCAGGAGCTGATCTACACTTCTATGCTCACTGGGAGCTGGCAAACACCTTACCTCCAGCCTCAACTCTTGCCTGCTCACCAACGATGGGGAGACCAGAATTATGTAGGTTTTATCTGACCTGTTCAAACTTCAACATAGTATTTGTTTGTTTGTCAGATATAATATAATAATAATAATAATATATGCCATTTAGCAGACGCTTTTATCCAAAGCGACTTACAGTCATGTGTGCATAAATTCTACGTATGGGTGGTCCCGGGAATCGAACCCACTACCCTGGCGTTACAAGCGCCATGCTCTACCAACTGAGCTACAGATATCACCTATCATTGGTAATAGAACAGTGATTATGTGTTCTGGGGCCAGAACCTTGAGACTTGCAAGAGGAAGTCCAGACTGACATACGGGCTTGAGAGAGATGGAGAGAGACCAAGCATCACATTTCTACTAGACACAACTTTTACTTGTATTGTCTTGTTTTATTATGGAATTTAATGGTATCAGTCAATATGGGGATTGAGAAACCCTGTGTAATCTACACCAGGAAACACCTGTTGTATATGGGACACCACACAGGAAGGTATGACCACAGATTTTGTCTGGTTGTGTTGGGGCTAGAGTACCTTCCTGTCTGGTGTCCCATATACAACAGGTGTTTCCTGGTGTAGATTACACAGGGTTTCTCAATCCCCATATTGACTGGAAATTATGATGGAGCCAACATAGATGGTCGCCTCGCTTCGAGTCCTTAGGAAACGATGCAGTATTTTTTATTTTTTTGTTTTGTGGTTCCCAATTGTTGTAGTAGCTACTATCTTGTCTCATTGCTACAACTCCCGTACGGGCTCGGGAGAGACGAAGGTTGATGCATCCTCCGATACACAACCCAACCGAGCCGCACTGCTTCTTAACACAGCGCGCATCCAACCCGGAAGCCAGCCGCACCAATGTGTCAGAGGAAACACCGTGCACCTGGCAACCCTGGTCAGTGTGCACTGCGCCCGGCCCGCCACAGGAGTCGCTAGTGCGCGATGAGACAAGGACATCCCTACCGACCAAGCCCTCCCTAACCCGGACGACGCTAGGCCAATTGTGCGTCGCCCCATGGACCTCCCGGTCGCGGCCGGTTACGACAGAGCCTGGGCGTGAACCCAGGGACTCTGATGGCACATCTGGCGCTGCAGTACAGCCCTTAACCACTGCGCCACCCGGGAGGCCCAGGATTTAGTTTTTAATGTATTATTTCTTAGCCCATAAAATCTAAAGTGATAGTACATACAGCTGAGAAGAACTATTGGATGTAAGAGTGACGTCAACTTACCAACATTACGACCACGAATACGACTTTCCCGAAGCGGATCCTTTGTTCAAAGTTTATTTGTGCGCCGGAAACAACAGGTGTGCAGTGAAATGCCTAATTACTTACTCTAACCAATAGTGCAAAAAAGGTATTAGGTGAACAATAGGTAAGTAAAGAAATAAAACAGTAAAAATACAGGCTATATACAGTAGCGAGGCTATAAAAGTAGCGAGGCTACATACAGACACATCAGTTAGGCTGATTGAGGTAGTATGTACATGTAGATATGGTTAAAGTGACTATGCATATATGATGAACAGAGAGTAGCAGTAGTTTAAAAGAGGGGTTGGTGGGTGGCGGGACACAATGCAGATTGCCCGGTTAGCCAATGTGCGGGAGCACTGGTTGGTCGGCCCAATTGAGGTAGTATGTACATGAATGTATAGTTAGAGTGACTATGCATATACTGTATGATAAACAAAGAGTAGCAGCAGCGTAAAAAAGAGGGGTTGGGGGGACACAATGCAAATAGTCCGGGTAGCCATTTGATTACCTGTTCAGGAGTCTTATGGCTTTGGGGTAAAAACATTTGAGAAGCCTTTTGGTCTTAGACTTGGCACTCCGGTACCGCTTGCCATGCGGTAGCAGAGAGAACAGTCTATGACTGGGGTGGCTGGGGTCTTTGACAATTTTTAGGGCCATCCTCTGACACCGCCTGGTATAGAGGTCCTGGATGGCAGGCAGCTTAGCCCCAGTGATGTACTGGGCCGTACGCACTACCCTCTGTTGTGCCTTGCGGTCAGAGACCGAGCAATTGCCGTAGGAAGCAGTGATGCAACCAGTGATGCACTCGATGATGCAGCTGTAGAACCTTTTGAGAATCTTAGGACCCATGCCAAATATTTTTTGCTTCCTACCATCTTATAGGCAGAAACTCAAACAGGATGTACCCGTGACTAGAAACATTCAATGTTGGTCTGACCAATCGGAACACACGCTTCAAGATTATTTTGATCACGCGGATTGGGAAATGTTCCGGGGAGCCTCAGAGAATAACATCGATCTATACGCTGACTCGGTGAGTGAGTTTATAATGATGTGCATTGGAGATGTTGTACATACTGTGACTACTAAAACCTACCCTAACCAGAAACTGTGGATGGATGGCGGCATTCACGCAAAACTGAAAGCGCGAACCACCACATTTAACCATGGAAAGAGGACTGGGGATATGGCCGAATATAAACAGGCAATCAAACAAGCAAAATGTCGGTGTAGGGACAAAGTGGAGTCACAATTCAACGGCTCAGACACGAGACGTATGTGGCATGGTCTACAGGTAGTCACGGACCACAAAAAGAAAACCAGCCACATCACGTACACCGACATCTCACTTCCAGACAAACTAAACACCTTCTTTGTCTACTTTGAGGATACTACAGTGCCACCGTCGCAAATGACTAATAAAAACAGTAAAATTGCAGACGTTTGTCAAACAGAGAAAGTTATCAGCGAAACCCCGTAGCCACAGGTCTGAGCACTGAATGGGACCAAATGCCACCCAACTCCCTATACATTTACATTTACATTTAAGTCATTTAGCACTGTAAACCCCAATGTGCTGTCTCTACTCAAAACTTTTGAGGAAACCTGTTGTACTTAATATATCTGAGTACAGTTACTTAAAGTGATTTTGTAGTTATTATCCAAACCGGTAAGAGTCACTATGACCCTATAGGGCAGGGATAGGATACTCCAGTCATCGGGCCTGGATTGATGTCACACTTTCCCCCCATCCTTAGCAAACACAGCTGATTAAACTATACAGAACAAAAATATAAACGCAACATGAAGTTTTGGTCCTATCTTTCAAGAGCTGAAACAAAAGATCCCAGAGATGTTCCATGTGCACAAAAGCTTATTTTGCAAAAAATGTTGTCCACAAATTTGTTTACATCCCTGTTAGTGAGCATTTTTCCTTTTCCAAGATAATCCATCCACCTGACCGGTGTGGCATATCAAGAAGCTGATTAAACAGCGTGATCATTACACAGGTGCACCTTGTGCTTGGGACAACGAAAGGCCACTCTAAAATATGCATCACACATCCGGATTCTTCACCTGCAGGATCGTCTGAGACCAGCCACCAGGACAGCTGATGAAACTGAGGAATATTTCTGTCTGTAATAAGGCCCTTTTGTGGGGAAAAACTCATTTTGGTTAGCTGTGCCCGGCTCCCCCTAGATTAGGGACTAATGACATTATTTCAATTGACTGATTTCCTTATATGAACTGTAACTCAGTAAAATTGTTGAAATTGTTGCATGTTGCGTTTATATTTTGTTCAGTATAATTGCTTATAAACTGAAGATCATGATTAGTTGATTATTGGAGTCAAGTGTATTAGCTCGGGCAAAAGTGTGACACCAATCAGGCCCCCTAGGACTGGAATTGCCCAGCCACGCACAAGGGAGTCCAGATTTGAGTTATATTAGCTTAAACATTTTGAATAATGCCCCCACTAAGCCACAGCAATACATTTTTCATTGTGCCTTGTCTTTTCAAGTGAATTGTAGAGTTATCAGCCATGGCTGTATTTGTTTGTGACATGATTGTGCGGTCCTTCCACTATGACTCGTTCATCTTCAGTCCTGTGGCCTTAACTAAGTTAGTTCCTAGATGAATATTGGCATTTATAATTCAACTATTTTTGTCAATAAAAATCGTTATTCTGGGGACTAGTTTTAACCCAATAGAGTGGTCTGAAACTCAAGGTTTACAGGCCATATCAGGCCTGCAAGTAGGTTGCACAGTTCTGGTAACATTACCAAAATTCCAATATAACACTTTTGAAAAAATCCTGGTTTGAGGATTTCCAGGAATATTCCAACTGGGATTCCGGGAAAACCTGGGAAATTTACAAGAGTTTTGCAACCACACCTGCAAATCACATTATCCTGGCTTGCAAAGTGATGTGTTATTCCTATTGAAATAGTTAGGATATTCAACATGCGTTCATAATGACTGTGAGGGAACAGTGATCCAGTTAACAGCACTATCCAATCAGGATGATCCAGTTAACAGCACTATCCAATCAGGATGATCCAGTTAACAGCACTATCCAATCAGGATGATCCAGTTAACAGCACTATCCAATCAGGATGATCCAGTTAACAGCACTATCCAATCAGGATGATCCAGTTAACAGCACTATCCAATCAGGATGATCCAGTTAACAGCACTATCCAATCAGGATGATCCAGTTAACAGCACTATCCAATCAGGATGATCCAGTTAACAGCACTATCCAATCAGGATGATCCAGTTAACAGCACTATCCAATCAGGATGATCCAGTTAACAGCACTATCCAATCAGGATGATCCAGCTAACAGCACTATCCAATCAGGATGATCCAGTTAACAGCACTATCAAATCAGGATGATCCAGTTAACAGCACTAGCACTATCCAATCAGGATGATCCAGTTAACAGCACTATCCAATCAGGATGATCCAGTTAACAGCACTATCCAATCAGGATGATCCAGTTAACAGCACTATCCAATCAGGTTGATCCAGTTAACAGCACTATCCAATCAGGATGATCCAGTTAACAGCACTATCCAATCAGGATGATCCAGTTAACAGCACTATCCAATCAGGATGATCCAGTTAACAGCACTATCCAATCAGGATGATCCAGTTAACAGCACTATCCAATCAGGATGATCCAGTTAACAGCACTATCCAATCAGGATGATCCAGTTAACAGCACTATCCAATCAGGATGATCCAGCTAACAGCACTAGCACTATCCAATCAGGTTGATCCAGTTAACAGCACTATCCAATCAGGATGATCCAGTTAACAGCACTATCCAATCAGGATGATCCAGTTAACAGCACTATCCAATCAGGATGATCCAGTTAACAGCACTATCCAATCAGGATGATCCAGTTAACAGCACTATCCAATCAGGATGATCCAGTTAACAGCACTATCCAATCAGGATGATCCCAGCACTTCCAATCAGGTTGATCCAGTTAACAGCACTATCCAATCAGGATGATCCAGTTAACAGCACTATCCAATCAGGATGATCCAGTTAACAGCACTATCCAATCAGGATGATCCAGTTAACAGCACTATCCAATCAGGATGATCCAGTTAACAGCACTATCCAATCAGGATGATCCAGTTAACAGCACTATCCAATCAGGATGATCCAGTTAACAGCACTATCCAATCAGGATGATCCAGTTAACAGCACTATCCAATCAGGATGATCCAGTTAACAGCACTATCCAATCAGGATGATCCAGTTAACAGCACTATCCAATCAGGATGATCCAGTTAACAGCACTATCCAATCAGGATGATCCAGTTAACAGCACTATCCAATCAGGATGATCCAGTTAACAGCACTATCCAAGCAGGTTGATCCAGTTAACAGCACTATCCAATCAGGATGATCCAGTTAACAGCACTATCCAATCAGGATGATCCAGTTAACAGCACTATCCAATCAGGATGATCCAGTTAACAGCACTATCCAATCAGGATGATCCAGTTAACAGCACTATCCAATCAGGATGATCCAGTTAACAGCACTATCCAATCAGGATGATCCAGTTAACAGCACTATCCAATCAGGATGATCCAGTTAACAGCACTATCCAATCAGGATGATCCAGTTAACAGCACTATCCAATCAGGATGATCCAGTTAACAGCACTATCCAATCAGGATGATCCAGTTAACAGCACTATCCAATCAGGATGATCCAGTTAACAGCACTATCCAATCAGGATGATCCAGTTAACAGCACTATCCAATCAGGTTGATCCAGTTAACAGCACTATCCAATCAGGATGATCCAGTTAACAGCACTATCCAATCAGGATGATCCAGTTAACAACACTATCCAAGCAGGATGATCCAGTTAACAGCACTATCCAATCAGGATGATCCAGTTAACAGCACTATCCAATCAGGAATCAGGATGCGCTAACAGTTTACATCACTTTCCATTCAAGAATATCCAATCAAGGATGCTCATACAATAAACAGTTCTCCAATCAGGATGCTCTTACATTTAACAGCACACTGAGCCAGCTGACGTTGCGGCAACGTCCAAATTGAATCGAATGACTTCTAGCAACAAATCAAAGAACCAACAGTGATTTTCACTCAAAAACAGTTGGCAACACTGCTACTCATCGCAGACAGGTCAGGGAAGGGGACGTTCTGTTTCAGAACACAAGCTGTGTTATTGCTACACATTTAATGGAATTACTGGAGTGACGGAAGATTCTGGAAGTTATAAGCATCAGTTATCCACTCTAATATAAAACACACAGCAAACTGGGCACTAACATGTCGTCATGCATCCAACAATACTGGTGAGCATCGCTGAATCCCAACTGATACAAGGCAATTCCCCATCTCTAAGAGAATAGCTGTCCTTCTCAAAATGCAAAGTATTGTACATTTAAAAAGCTGTAATAAAGACTCCTTTACTTTGCAATAGACAATGTGGTCTGGCAGTTTCTTTTGGAGAAATATATGGTCTAGGAAATGCCCTGTCTGTGACATGCATACGCCTAGATGCAATCTACATCTGATCTGAAAGGCAATATAATTACAAAGCTCTCAGTAAACTCAGGCCTGTAGAGTGGCCCGTTGCTAAGGCAACAGCTCTGATATGCATAAGAGGGAAAGAAGGTTAGGTAAACTAATGGTTAGGTAACAGGCTGGCTTTTACTGGTTTTATTCTGGAATTGTGTGTTGCATATAGCACAATAGCACAATAGAAGCTTACAATTACAACAAGTAGTTGAAAGATAGTTAAATGTAGTTAAGCACAATGCTCTATGTCACTTTTGTTGCCATCTTGGTTGTGGATAAGGGTGGGAGGGTCTGCCGTGAAAACATTGACTGTGCAGTACATGAAAGAACATCCGTGGCCTTGTAGTATAACCTTGTAGTTAGCTCGTTAAACAGTTACTTAAACAGTTAGTTAGAAGAAGAAGATTGGAACATGCAGATCCAGTCCACACCCAGTGGGACAGATCCATCCCATTCTCAGATTTAGTCAGACCAGGTGTGGAAGTCTTCCTGAGGCCCAGAGGTCCACACACAGACCAAAAGCCGTAGTGTTTTAGTAATAACATACAGAAGAACCCTTCACTCAACCACTCACCCCTCCTCAGGGATGGAAATTAAGCTAGAGTGAGGTTAGTACTTTTCAGACCAGTAGAAAATGTGCCAAAATAGCCTGCCAGCGAGTAAAACCTGCATGGTCACAGAGCAAGAGAGGAAAGGATCCAGGGCTATATCTCTAGCAGTCTGCATTGTGGAACCGCATTCTCTCTGAGGAGGACCTAGTGACAGTCCAGTAAAACCTGCATGGTCACAGAGCGAGAGAGGAAAGGATCCAGGGCTATATCTCTAGCAGTCTGCATTGTGGAACCGCATTCTCTCTGAGGAGGACCTAGTGACAGTCCAGTAAAACCTGCATGGTCACAGAGCGAGAGAGGAAAGGATCCAGGGCTATATCTCTAGCAGTCTGCACTGTGGAACCGCATTCTCTCTGAGGAGGACCTAGTGACAGTCCAGTAAAACCTGCATGGTCACAGAGCGAGAGAGGAAAGGATCCAGGGCTATATCTCTAGCAGTCTGCATTGTGGAACCGCATTCTCTCTGAGGAGGACCTAGTGACAGTCCAGTAAAAGTGGAACCCACTTCCTCTCTCTCACTCTCCCTCTCATCCATATTTCACTTTTAGTTACGTCACTCTTTATCTCTCGATCTCTATCTTCTCTCCCTGTCAAGGAAGGTTCCTTGGTCACCATAGAGACAGTCTCAAAGTCACTCACTTGCCTTGGGATCAGCCACAGATGGCAGGTAAAGGATGGTGCTGTTGGTGGAGATCGTTGCTGCGGGGACTGTGCCGGGGTTCTGCATAGTGGCATAGGCAGTCACGGTGGGGGCGGGGCTCAGTTTGGTGCGGATGTTGCTATTGGCTGAATTGGTTATACTTGACTGGTCCGGGAACAATCCAGGTTGCGCCCCTCCAATAAATAGGTGAGCATCTGTCCTTTGCCTTTAACGCTGACCTTACCGCGGCACACAAAGTCATAGTGACCCCTGATGATGCAGTGCACATCTTCTGTCACCTGGGGGTGATGTAGGACACATGACAAACAACAACTGAACGATCACCTGTGTGTGTGTGTGTGTGTGTGTGTGTGTGTGTGTGTGTGTGTGTGTGTGTGTGTGTGTGTGTGTGTGTGTGTGTGTGTGTGTGTGTGTGTGTGTGTGTGTGTGTGTGTGTGTGTGTGTGTGTGTGTGTGTGTGTGTGTGTGTGTGTGTGTGTGTGTGTGTGTGTGTGTGTGTGTGTGTGTGTGTGTGTGTGTGTGTGTGTGTGTGTGTGTGTGTGTGTGTGTGTGTGTGTGTGTGTGTGTGTGTGTGTGTGTGTGTGTGTGTGTGTGTGTGTGTGTGTGTGTGTGTGTGTGTGTGTGTGTGTGTGTGTGTGTGTGTGTGTGTGTGTGTGTGTGTGTGTGTGTGTGTGTGTGTGTGTGTGTGTGTGTGTGTGTGTGTGTGTGTGTGTGTGTGTGTGTGTGTGTGTGTGTGTGTGTGTGTGTGTGTGTGTGTGTGTGTGTGTGTGTGTGTGTGTGTGTGTGTGTGTGTGTGTGTGTGTGTGTGTGTGTGTCCGTGCGCGACTGCGTGACTACGTTCACGTGTGTGAGTGTTTGGGGGTAGTGAACCTGTATCTTGCCCGGTAGTCCGGTGGTGTCTATTCTGCTGGCCACGTTAACTGTGTTCCCCCAGATATCATCCTGAGGCCTCCGCGCTCCGATCACTCCCGCTACCACTGGACCCACGTTAACACCTCCACCAACCACACATGAGTTGGTCCCCCCTTTCCTGCTTTAACAGACTCCACTCTTCTGGGAAGGCTTTGGAACATTGCTGTGGGGACTTGCTTCCATTCAGCGACAAGAGCATTAGTGAGGTTGGGCACTGATGTTTGACGATTAGGCCTGGCTCGCAGTCGGGTTTCCAATTCATCCCAAAGATGTTAGATGGGGTTGAGGTCAGGGCTCTGCGCAAGCCAGTCAAGTTCTTCCACACTGATCTCGACAAACCATTTAAGTATGGACCTCGCTTTGTGCACAGGGGCATTGTCATGCTGAAACAGGAAAGGGCCTTCCTCAAATTGTGGCCACAAAGTTGGAATCGCAGTATCGTCTAGAATGTCATTGTATGCTGTATCGTTAAGATTTCCCTTCACTGGAACTACGGGCCCTAGCTTGAACCATGAAAAACAGCCACAGACAATTAATCCTTCTCCACCAAACTTTACAGTTTACACTTTGCATTGGGGCAGGTAGCGTTTTCCTGGCATCCGCCAATCACAGATTTTTCCTTCAGACTGCCAAATGGTGAAGCATGATTCATCACTCCAGAGAACACGCTTCCACTGCTCCAGAGTACAATGGCGGTGAGCTTCACACCACTCCAGCCGACGCTTGGCATTGCGATCGTAGGCTTGTGTGTGGCTGCTCGGCCAGGGAAACCCATTTCATGAATCTCCCGACAAACAGTTATTGTGCTGATGTTGCTTCCATAGGCAATTTGGAAGTCGGTAGTGAGTGTTGCAACCGAGGACAGAGGATTTAAGTTTTCCTGTCACTGGCCACTAGGAGCGCCGCCTCTGGGTGAGCATTTTCTTGTTTGCTTATGGCCCTATACAGCTCGTTGAGTGCGCTCTTAGTTCCAGCATCGGTTTGTGGTTGTAAATAGAGAGCTATGAAAAATATATATGATACACTCTTGGTAGATAGTGTGGTCTACAGCTTATCATGAGGTATTCTAACTCAGGTGAGCAGAATCTCGAGACTTCCTTAATATTAGAGATCACACACCAGTTATTGTTAACAAAGAGAAACACCCTCTTCTCAGTTTCCCTAATGCAGCCGTTCTGTCCTGTCGATGTATAGAAAAAACAGCTAGATTTATATTTACCATGTTCTTGTTCAGCCACGACTCTGAGATCTTCAGATCACGTTGATAGGATAGTCTCGAACAGAGCTCATCCATTTTATTCTCCAGTGACTAGAACGGAGGGTAAAGGCGATTTATCACCTCTCCAACGTAATCTCGTCAGGTATCCACACTCTGGCCTCTATAGTGGCATCTCCTCCTTCTTCGATTGTCTGGGATTTGGCTTTTTCCGCAATAATCAATGTCTTTCATCTCCGACTCATTGAGTTAGTGAAAGATGTTCTGATGTCCAGAAGTTATTTTTGGTCACAGGAAATTATGGAGGAAATATTATGTACAAAAAAAAAGTTCAGATCAGTGCCAAAAAATACACAAAATAGCACAATTGGACAGGAGCCCGTAAAACGGCCTGCCATTCCCTCTGGCTCCATTATATCATCAGAACTGTGTGGTCCTGTGTGTGTGTCAGTGTGGCGTGCGTGTGTTTTCACTCACCGACTCTCAAGACAAAGCCATTGTACGACTGGTAGTTGATGGCATCCAGTGCATCTCAATGGCCAAATCTGCCACTGTGCATAAGTGTGAGGAGGTGGACTTCTTAGCCTTGGAATCACAGGACAAAAAGAGAGAAATGAGTCAAAAATGAGTTTTCACAGATGTTATTTAATGCAGCTGACGCAGCCAATACCATAAGGATTTAAAAGTCACGCTGGCTCCCGGACTGTGAGGTTTGCGTAAAGCTTGCATATACTTGTAAGTTTTAAAATGGCTGTTTTGTTTGAGGGTTTAACGTAAAGCCAGACGTTTGTTTTATAAAAGGCAGATATGCTGACACCACAGTAGCGGTTAATCCTCACGATCATTCGCTCTCTCGCCGTCTTCACTTTCTCTCTCTCTCTCTGCTCTCATGGAGAGTGGAAACGTGGCAAATAAAACAGTATCTGAGGACCCTTCGACTCGGGACTCATTAAAGTGGTCTATATTGAGGTAACAAGACATAATTAATGGCACTCTTGATAATGATGTGCAAAAAAGACTGTGTATGAAATAAATAACAGTGAGCTATTTTGTATGCCAAAAAATGATCTGAAGATGATATTATTTTAACACAATTGAAGAAAAAAGGAAACGGCACACTGCTGTTGATAGTATCACTGCTCTTGATAGTATCACTGCTCTTGATAGTATCACTGCTCTGGATAGTATCACTGCTCTTGATAGTATCACTGCTCTTGATAGTATCACTGCTCTGGATAGTATCACTGCTCTGGATAGTATCACTGCTCTTGATAGTATCACTGCTCTGGATAGTATCACTGCTCTGGATAGTATCACTGCTCTGGATAGTATCACTGCTCTGGATAGTATCACTGCTCTTGATAGTATCACTGCTCTGGATAGTATCACTGCTCTTGATAGTATCACTGCTCTTGATAGTATCACTGCTCTGGATAGTATCACTACTCTGGATAGTATCACTGCTCTTGATAGTATCACTGCTCTGGATAGTATCACTGCTCTTGATAGTATCACTGCTCTGGATAGTATCACTGCTCTTGATAGTATCACTGCTCTGGATAGTATCACTGCTCTTGATAGTGTCACTGCTCTGGGTAGTATCACTGCTCTTGATAGTATCATTGCTCTTGATAGTATCACTGCTCTAGTATCACTGCTCTTGATAGTATCACTGCTCTTGATAGTATCACTGCTCGTGATAGTATCACTGCGTGATAGTATCACTGCTCGTGATAGTATCACTGCTCTTGATAGTATCACTGCTCTGGATAGTATCACTGCTCTGGATAGTATCACTGCTCTGGATAGTATCACTGCTCTGGATAGTATCACTGCTCTTGATAGTATCACTGCTCTGGATAGTATCACTGCTCTGGATAGTATCACTGCTCTGGATAGTATCACTGCTCTTGATAGTATCACTGCTCTGGATAGTATCACTGCTCTTGATAGTATCACTGCTCTGGATAGTATCACTGGTCTTGATAGTAATCACTGCTCTTGATAGTATCACTGCTCTGGATAGTATCACTGCTCTGGATAGTATCACTGCTCTTGATAGTATCACTGCTCTGGATAGTATCACTGGTCTTGATAGTATCACTGCTCTTGATAGTATCACTGCTCTTGATAGTATCACTGCTCTAGTATCACTGCTCTGGATAGTATCACTGCTCTGGATAGTATCACTGCTCTTGATAGTATCACTGCTCTGGATAGTATCACTTCTCTAGATAGCATCACTGCTCTTGATAGTATCACTGCTCTTGATAGTATCACTGCTCTGGATAGTATCACTGCTCTGGATAGTATCACTGCTCTGGATAGTATCACTGCTCTTGATAGTATCACTGCTCTGGATAGTATCACTGCTCTTGATAGTATCACTGCTCTGGATAGTATCACTGCTCTTGATAGTATCACTGCTCTTGATAGTATCACTGCTCTGGATAGTATCACTGCTCTGGATAGTATCACTGCTCTGGATAGTATCACTGCTCTTGATAGTATCACTGCTCTGGATAGTATCACTGCTCTGGATAGTATCACTGCTCTTGATAGTATCACTGCTCTGGATAGTATCACTGCTCTTGATAGTATCACTGCTCTGATAGTATCACTGCTCTTGATAGTATCACTGCTCTGGATAGTATCACTGCTCTTGATAGTATCACTGCTCTTGATAGTATCACTGCTCTGGATAGTATCACTGCTCTGGATAGTATCACTGCTCTTGATAGTATCACTGCTCTGGATAGTATCACTGCTCTTGATAGTAATCACTGCTCTTGATAGTATTATTACGTGTTCCACCACCCATGTTATTTACATGATTAAATGTCCATGTGGGCTCTGCTATGTCGGTAAAACCTCTCGTTCTCTCAAACAGAGAATTAGTGAACATAAAAGGGGGGGGGGGGCTGGCTTAATCGACTTCCACATCATCGGCACTTGGGGAGCAGTTGTTGGGGGTTAACTGCCTTTCTCAAGGGCAGAACGGCAGATCTTTCCACCTTGCTGTCTCAGTGATTCAAACCAGCGATGTTACTGGCCCAACACTCTTAATCACTAGGCTACCTGCTAGGCTATCAAGGTTGACAATATTTATGGACCCCACTGTATGTAAACACGCACGCACACTCACATGCTTGTGCAAACACATTATGCCATACTGTATTTTAGTGCACCTTGGAGGTCCTAGGCCTACTACAGCCATGTATGTGCTGCCGATGGTTTTGATCTTCTCAATGTCTCTGTAGCACTCTTTATCCATCAGCTATAGACAAACAGACAGAGAGAGAGAGAAAATGAGATATACAGTACCAGTCAAAAGGTTGGACACACCTACTCATTCAAGGGTTTTTCTTTCTTTATACTATGTTCTACTTTATAGACATCAAAACTCGGAAATAACACGGAATCGGGTAGTAACCAAAAAAGTGTTAAACTAATTGAAATATATTTTATATTTGAGACTCTTCAAAGTAGCCACCCTTTGCCTTGATGACAGCTTTTCACACTCTTGGCATTCTCTCAACCAGCTTCATGAGGTAGTCAGCTGGAATGCATTACCATTAATAACAGGTGTGCCTTGTTAAAAGTTCATTTGTGTAATGTCTTTCCTTCTTAATGTGTTTGAGACAATCAGCTGTGTTGTGACAAGGTATACAGAATATAGATATATTTGGTAAAATACCAAGTCCATATTATGGCAAGAACAGCTCAAATAAGCAAAGAGAAATGACAATCCATCATTACAAAAAGACATGAAGGTCAGTCAATGTGGAAAATTTCAAGAACATTGAAAGATTCTTCAAATGAAGTTGCAAAAAACATCAAGCGCTATGATGAAACTGGCTCTCAAGAGGACCTCCACAGGAATGGAAGACCATAGTTACCTCTGCTGCAGAGGATAAATTCATTAGAGTTACCAGCCTCAAAAATTGCATCCCAAATAGATGCTTCAGAGAGTTCAAGTAACAGACACATCTCAACATCACTGTTCAGAGGAGGCTGCTTGAATCAGGCTTTCATGGTCGAATTGCTGCAAATACTACTAAAGTACACCAATAATAAGAAGAGACTTGTTCGGGCCAAGAAACACGAGCAATGTACATTAGACCGGTGGAAATCTGTCCTTTGGTCTGATTGAGATTTTCAACCGCCGTGTCTTTGTGAGACGCAGAGTAGGTGAACGGATGATCTCTGCATGTGTGGTTCCCACTGTGAAGTATAGAAGAGGAAGTGTGATGGTGTGGGGGTGCATTGCTGTCTGTGATTTATTTAGAATTCAAGGCACACTTAACCAGCATGGCTACCACGGCGTTCTGCAGCGATACGCCATCCCATCTGGTTTGCGCTTAGCGGGACTATCATTTGTTTTTCAACAGGACAATGACCAAACACCTCCAGGCTGTGTAAGGGCTATTTGACCAAGAAGGAGAGTGATGGAGTGCTGTATCAGATGACCTGACCTCCACAATCACATGACCGTAACCGAATCTAGATGGTTTGGGTTGAGTTGGACCGCAGAGTGAAGGAAAAGCAGCCAACAAATGCTCAACATATGTAGGAACTCCTTCAAGACTGTTGGAAAAGCATTCCAGGTGAAGCTGGTTGAGAGAATGCCAAGAGTGTGCGAAGCTGTCTTCAAGGCAAAGGGTGGCTACTGGTTTTTGGTTACTACATGATTCCATATGTGCTGTTTCATAGTTTTGATGGCTTCACTATTATGTAGCAAACAGTAAAAATAAAGAAAACCCCTTGAATGAGTTGGCCTAACTGGTTGCATCACCGCCTGGTATGACAACTGCTCGGCCTCTGACCGCAAGGCACTACAGAGTGTAGTGCATACGGCCCAGTACACCACTGGGGCCAAGCTTCCTGCCATCCAGGACCTCTATACCAGGTAGTGTCAGGGGAAGGCCACAAACTACAGTCACCCTAGTCATAGACTCTTCTCTTTGCTACCGCACGGCAATCGGTACCGGAGCGTCAAGTCTAGGTCCAAATGGCTTCTTAAAACAACTTTTCTACCCCCAGGCCATAGAACTCCTGAACAGCTAATCAAATGACTACCTGGACTATTTGCATTGACCCCACCCCCCATTTTTACACTGCTGCTACTCTCTGTTTATTATCCATGCATAGTCACTTTACCTCTACCTACAGTGCATGTACATATTACCTCAATTACCTTGACTAACCGGTGCCCCCGCACATTGACTCTGTACCGGTACCCCATTATATAGCCTCGTTATTGTATATACTCTCGCTACTGTTATTTTATTGTTGCGCCTTAATTATTATTATTATTATTATTTTTTATTACTTTACTTTATTTGAGTAAATACTTTAATACTTTTTTCTTAAAACTGCATTGTTGGTTAAGGGCTTGTAAGTAATAATTTCACTGTAAGGTCTACACATGTTGTATTTGGCACATGTGACAAATACAATTGGATTTGATTTGTTACAAAGGGTTGAGGAGGAAGTTCTGGATTTTACAACTTCATGTTAGATGGTTCATCACCCTGAAAGAACAGTTATTACAGATTTAACGGTACCTGTCCTAGATCAGTGGAGAGAGGGGTCAGTTATTACATAGCGTTAACTGTACTGGCCCTATAACAGAGGCAGAGAGGTAGACAGGTAGCTAGGAGTTAAATAGGGCTAATACACAGGTCCTGGGACAGTTACAGAGGGTTAACAGTACATGTTCTAGAATAGAGGTAGACCATGAACTAGTTGTTAGATAGGGCTAATACACAGGTCTAGGAACAGTTGATACAGGGTAGTTTCCTTGAGCAGAGAGGCAGAGAGAGTATGTAAGCTAGATACGACTAGTACTGGTCCTGGGACAGTTGTTTAAGGCTACCAGTACATATTCTAGGACATTGGACTGATGTGTCTTTCTTGTGCATTTCTTTGCACTGTGTACCTTATATTTGCAACAATGTATCATCTACAGCACCCGGCCACATTAGTACAGTGCATTGATGGACATAGGGTTACATGGGGGATCGAGAAATGTAACCATTCTACAACATTCCAGGGTCTTAGGGTCACCACTGTTTCCAGAAAGACACTTCCTGGTTCCACTGTATACAAAACAATCCTGTTCTTGTAACAGGAATACACATTTCCTGGTTGGGAAGTCTCCAGGATGTTTGATTTCATACTTTCCTGTTTCTGAGAAGGGGGGTGCAGACATCAGTAAGACGGATATTGATCAATCAATGGACACAGAACAACCAAAAATCAACCACAACTGCAACCAAACCGCAACCACTGTACAAGCTTAGAGGTCAAAGAAGCAATTCTTAACACCCTGTTCAAAACATGACCACGTCATGATGCGGTCAGATCACAATACAACCCAAACATGACCTCAAAAGAACCCAACAACACTAGCTACTCTTGTGCACCGCTACCCAAACATGAGATGACCCAGTCCTGCTGGTGGACCCAGTGGGGCACAGGGGAGACGGGGGACGGGGTGAGACTCACCAAGTTGCGGGGGTTGGACATGAGGAAGTGCTGGGCTACATGTGAAGGTAGGAGATTGAACAGGATCCTCTTGTTGTTCAGCTTGACTTTCTCCATGTCGCCTTTCTCCTCCTCCGCCTGCACAAAATAGAGTGAAAACTAAGATAGCCCCACATCTCTATCACTCTGATGCAATGTATTAGTTTGCATACCCAATGGCACCCTATTTTCTAAATAGTGCACTACATTTGACCAGAACCCCTAACTGACCAGGACCCCCTATATGGTTCTGGAAATAAAATAGTGCACCACATAGGGAATAGGGTGCCATTTGGAACTGCGAGCTACCTTCATCAGGGTTTCTGCTAAGAATAAGCCAATAAATAACCAATACACCTGGATACAGACAGAATAACAGAGTGGTAGTCCTTTAAGTTTGTACAGATTTGTGCTTTGTTTTCACTTGGAGCTCTGAGAGGACTTTTCAATTACTGTATTTCAGCTGTAATACATTTTCCTCATCACTAGAGGGGGGTAATGACTCACACACAATAAGATAGAGTAAAAAGAAATGGAGGAACTTAAAGAAAAATCCAAGTGTAATATATTATAAAAATAAAGTGAACTGGATGGAATATGGGAAAAAAATGCACCATCATTTTTTAATCTTCAACATAGAAATTATACTAAAAATAATTGACTGAAATAAATCACAGAGTCACCCACAATTCACCAAACAATATTTTGAAAGAGGTAGCAAAATACTTTCAGCATATATTTTTGTTTTAGTCTCCTCCATCTCCACTAACCGAAGTTAATTGTATGGATTTTCTTTCTATTAATAATGTCAAATGAACAGCTGTACTGAAAGATTCATGCGAGTTTGGGAAAACTCCAGGGATGGATGGCTGAGGTATAGCAAACACTTTTTGATGTACTTAGAGGACCTTTATTATCATGTTTTAACCAGTCCTATAAATCCTCTTAAGGATCCGCCCCTTTTTTTCCATTTTCGTCTAAAATGACCTACCCAAATCTAACTGCCTGTAGCCCTGAAGCAAGGACATGCATATTGTTAGATGTTCAATTAATGTAGGAGAATATAACACATTTGATCTGGATAAAGATCATACAAAGAAAAGGTGTTTTTTGGGGGGAGGGGGTTGTACCATCATCAATTAAATGAAATGCAACAGAAATGACCAAATGTATTATGCCAGCCCAGGCGCAATTTAGATTTTGGCCACTACATAGCAGCAGTGTATGTGCAATGTTTTAGACTGATCCAATGAACCATTGCATTTCTGTTCAAACTGTTGTATGAAGACTGCCCAAATGTGCCTAATTGATTTATTAATACATTCTCCTCAAATAATAGCATGGTATTTGTTCACTGTATTTGTTCACTGTAATAATAGCTACTGTAAATCTGACAGTCCAGTTAGAATAACAAGAATTTAAGATTTCTGCCAATGTCAGATATGTTCAGCCCAACCTGAGCCGCTACACGTTTGCATCTATCATCCGTACATTCTGAAATGACAACTGGTAAGTTACCTACAATCTACACCATGCTCTTTATGTATGTATACTGTAGTATACTGCAGTCTGACATATCAGTAGGCCTGTGTTACTCAATGATTGTTGGATAATGTTACAGTAATGTCATTTCATATTGAAAGAAAATGTATTATTTTAGCTTACTGTAACCAATCATATATTTGTGGATCTTCTGCAGAACTGAGAGACGGCCAGGCCATGGTGGAAGACAAGTTATTGTACAAATTGCAGTAACTTGCAGGCAACTGGCTGCCTGTAACCTACTGTGTTTTCACTGGCTCTTCTAAAAGTCTGCATCTGCTACGGTATGCTGCCAAAACAAGTGTGGCTTATTGGAGGCGTGGCTTTCAGCTAGCGCTTTTTGGTGTCCTGAGAGATGGAAGGCCATCCCAGTTGATTTGCAGATCTTGTACACTGTCAGTTCTTCTGCCTCCTGGCTGACGTAAGTGCATTTGATACCAAACAGCAATACAATATTTGATTTATAGCTCATCACCACATAATTATAATAGTCATTTTGCTGCCACACCTCCGTCTTATGAATCGGACCAAGGCGCAGCGATAAACAGCTGCCTCTGATTGGGAACCATGTCAGGCCGTCATATACATACTAATTACCTAGACCTACAAAACCCCTAGACATACAAAACCCTAGACAATACATAAACTTGCATACCCACCCTCGTCACACCCTGACCTAGCCAAAATATAAAGAAAACAGAGATGTCTAAGGTCAGAGCGTGACAGTACCCCCTTCCCCCCACAAAGGGTGCAGACTCCCGGCCGCAAACCTGAACCAATAGGGGAGGGTCCGGGTGGACATCTACCCTATCCAGTTCTAGACACAGCCTCCCCTCCTTACGCTGATTCCTCCGCCTTTGTAGAAACGGACCGTGGGTCATCGCCGAAGGCCCCGGACTGGGAACCGTCGCTGGAGACCCCGGACTGAGGACCATCGCTGGAGACCCCGGACTGAGGACCATCGCTGGAGGTTCCGGACTGTGGCCTGTCGTTGGAGGTTCCGGACTGTGGCCCGTCGTTGGAGGTTCCGGACTGTGGCCCGTCGTTGGAGGTTCCGGACTGTGGCCCGTCGTTGGAGGTTCCGGACTGTGGCCCGTCGCTGGAGGTTCCGGACTGTGGCCCGTCGCTGGAGGTTCCGGACTGTGGCCCGTCGTTGGAGGTTCCGGACTGTGGCCCGTCGTTGGAGGTTCCAGACTGTGGCCCGTCGTTGGAGGTTCCAGACTGTGGCCCGTCGTTGGAGGTTCCAGACTGTGGCCCGTCGTTGGAGGTTCCAGACTGTGGCCCGTCGTTGGAGGTTCCAGATTGTGGCCCGTCGTTGGAGGTTCCGGACTGTGGCCCGTCGTTGGAGGTTCCAGATTGTGGCCCGTCGTTGGAGGTTCCAGATTGTGGCCATCGTTGGAGGTTCCGGACTGTGGCCCGTCGTTGGAGGTTCCGGACTGTGGCCCGTCGTTGGAGGTTCCGGACTGTGGCCCGTCGTTGGAGGTTCCGGACTGTGGCCCGTCGTTGGAGGTTCCGGACTGTGGCCCGTTGTTGGAGGTTCCGGACTGTGGCCCGTCGTTGGAGGTTCCGGGCTGTGGCCCGTCGTTGGAGGTTCCGGACTGTGGCCCGTCGTTGGAGGTTCTGGACTGTGGCCCGTCGTTGGCGGCACCGGACTGTGGCCCGTCGTTGGAGGTTCCTGACTGTGGCCCGTCGTTGGAGGTTCCTGACTGTGGCCCGTCGTTGGAGGTTCCGGACTGTGGCCCGTCGTTGGAGGTTCCGGACTGTGGCCCGTCGTTGGAGGTTCCGGACTGTGGCCCGTCGTTGGAGGTTCCGGACTGGAGCGTAGGGGCTGGCACAATACGTCCTGGCTGGATGCTCACTTGAGCCCGGCAAGTGCGGGGCGCTAACACAGGACGCACTGGGCTG
This sequence comes from Oncorhynchus keta, assembly GCF_023373465.1. Taxonomy (NCBI): domain Eukaryota; kingdom Metazoa; phylum Chordata; class Actinopteri; order Salmoniformes; family Salmonidae; genus Oncorhynchus; species Oncorhynchus keta. Next base: position 2,362,856 of record NC_068446.1, on the reverse strand, counting down.
TGCAGACGCACCGGAGACACAGTACGCAGGATATCCTGGTCCAAGGAAGGTGTACTAGAGACCAGGAGCGCTGAGCCGGCACCATCCGTCCTGGCTGGATGCCCATTCTAGCCCGGCAAATGCGAGGAGCTGGAATAGAGCGCACCGGGCTAGGAATGCGAACTGTAGACACCGTGCGCTCCACCGCATAACACGATGCCTGACCAGTACCACTCTCCCTACGGTAAGCACGAGGAGTTGGCTCAGGTCTCTAACCTGACTCAGCCAATCTCCTTGTGTGCCGCCCCCCCAAAAAAAATAATTGGGGCTGCCTCTCTGGCTTCCGTGCTAACCGTGTCCCCTCGTATCGCCGCCGTTCGTCCTGCGCTCACTCCACCTGCTTCCATGGCAGGGTCCTGTCCCCTGCCATTACCTCCTCCCAGGTCCAGGATGTGGTAATACACCGTTCCTCCTCCCTTAAGGTGACCTGACCAGATCTCAACCCCCTTGATGCCTAATCCAAAGCCCTCCACCCGTATCACTTATCACCTATAGCACTCCGGTCCCCTCCACCCATGTCACCTATAGCACTCCCATGACTGCCTCCCCTCTACCCACTCTATCACTCCTCAGATACTATAGTTTTACTTCTAATGTATCATGTCTCCAGTATAACAATGTTCCAAGTTTAACCTAACAAGCCTTGTACTAAAACATATTAAATAGTTTTTTCCCTCATTAATCTACACACAATACCCCATAATGACAAAGCAAAAAAAGGTTTTAAGTTTTTGTTTTACAAATGTATTTTAAAAAATAACATGAAAACCTTATTTACATAAGTATTCAGACCCTTTGCTATGAGACTCGAAATTGAGCTCAGGTGCATCCTGTTTCCATCGATCATCCTTGAGATGTTACTATAACTTGACTGGAGTCCACCTGTGGTAAATTCAATTGAGTGGACATGATTTGGAAAGGCACACACCTGTCTATATAAGGTCCCACATTTGACATTGCATGTCAGAGCAAAAACCAAGCCATGAGGTGGATGGAATTGTCCGCAGAGCTCTATGATAGGATTGTGTCGAGGCACAGATGTGGGGAAGGGTACCAAAACATTTCTGCAGCATTAAAGGTCCCCAAGCACACAGTGGCCTCCGTCATTCTTAAATGGAAGAAATGTGGAACCATCGAGACCCTTCCTAGAGCTGGCCGCCAGGCCAAACTGAGCAAACTACTGCGCTCTACTTTCCGGCTACCCGGATAAAGCACAAAGTAAACTTCAGTTAGTTTTAAACACAGCTGCTAGAATCTTGATTAGAACCACAAAAATATGATTATATTACTCCAGTGCTAGCCTCTCTACACTGGCTTCCTGTTAAGGCTAGGGCTGATTTCAAGGTTTTACTGTTAACCTACAAAGCATTACATGGGCTTGCTCCTACCAATCTTTCCGATTTGGTCCTGCTGTACATACCTACACGTACACTATGGTCACAAGACTCAGGACTCCTTACCGTCCCTAGAATTTCTAAGCAAACAGCTGGAGGCAGGGCTTTCTCCTATAGAGCTCAATTTTTATGGACTGGCTATCAATGTGAGAGACATGGACTCGGTTTCGGCCTTTAAGTCTTCATTGAAGACTCATCTCTTCAGTAGGTCAGGTGATTGAGTGTAGTCTGACCCAGGGGTGTGAAGGTGAATGGAAAGGCGCCCTTGCTGTCTCTACCTGGCTGGTTCCCCTCTGTCCACTGGGACACTCTGCCTCTAACCCCGGACAGGGCCACAGTGTTTCCCAACCCCTCCTGTCTCAGCCTCCAGTATTTATGCTGCAATAGTTTATGTGTTGGGGGGCTAGGGTCAATCTGTTATATCTGGAGTATTTCTCTTATCCAGTGTCCTGTGTGAATTTAAGTATGCTCCCTCCCTCTCTCTCTTTCTCTCTTCTCTCAGAGGACTTGAGCCCTAGGACCATGCCTCAGGACTACCTGGCCTGATGACTCCTTGCTGTCCCCAGTCCACCTGGTCATGCTGCTGCTCCAGTTTCAACTGTTCTGCCTGCGGCTATGGAACCCTGATCGGTTCACCAGACGTGCTACCTGTCCCAGACCTTCTGTTTTCAACTCTCTCTCTACCTGCTGTCTCTAACTGAATGATTGAAACTAACATTTACTCTTGAGGTGCTGACCTGTTCCACCCACTACAACAACTGTTACTTATTATTACCTGACCCTGCTGGTCATCTATGAACATTTGAACATCTTGGCCATGTTCTGTTATAATCTCCACCCGGCACAGCCAGAAGAGGACTGGCCACCCCACATATGCTCTCTCTAATTCTCTCTTTCTTTCTCTCTCTCGGAGGACCTGAGCCTGGTTCTTCTCTAGGTTTCTTCCTAGGTTCTGGCCTTTCTAGGGAGTTTTTCCTAGCCACTGTGCTTCTACACCTGCATTGCTTGCTGTTTGGGGTTTTATGCTGGGTTTCTGTACAGCAATTTGAGATATCAGCTGATGTACAAAGGGCTATATAAATTAATCTAACCACTTCTGGGAAAATTGGAAAACACTAAACAGACAACAATACGAAGAATTATCTATCCAAAATGGAGATGTATGGGTAAACCACTTCTCCAATCTTTGTGGCTCTACAACAAAGAACAAACAGCAAAAACATATACATGATCAAATACAAATCTTAGAATCAACTATTAAAAGACTACCAGAACACACTGGATTCTCCAATTACGTCCAATGAACTACAGGACAAAATAAAAACCCTCCAACCAAAAAAAGAACTGAAGTGTTGATGGTATCCTTAATGAAATAAAAAAAATATACAGACAACAAATTCCAATTGACTATACTAAAACTATTTAACATCATCCTTAGCTCTGGCATCTTCCCCAATATTTGGAACCAAGGACTTATCACTCCAATCCACAAAAGTGGAGACAAATTTGACCTCAATAACTACCGTGGGATACACATCAACAGCAACCATGGGAGAATCCTCTGCATTATCATTAACAGCAGACTCATACATTTCCTCAGTGAAAACAATGCACAGAGCAAATCTCAAATTGGCTTTTTAACAAATTATCGTACGACAGACCACGTATTCACACTGCAAACCCTAATTGATAAACAAACACACTGCTGATTTCAAAAAAAGCATTTGACTCAATTTGGCATGAAAAAACACACACATTTCTTCCCACAGGGCCGTGGGGTGAGACTGGGATGCAGCTTAAACCCCACCTTCTTCAGAATATATATCAACGAATTTGGGAGGGCACTAGAACAGTCTGCAGCACCCGGCCTCACCCTACTAGAATCTGAAGTCAAATGTTTACTGTTTGCTGATGATCTGGTACTTCTGTCCCCAACCAAGGAGGGCCTACAGCAGCACCTTGATCTTCTGCACAGATTCTGCCAGACCTGGGCCCTGACAGTAAATCTCAGTAAGACCAAATTAATGGTGTTCCAAAAAAGGTCCAGTCGCCAGGACACAAATACAAATTCCATCTAGACACCGTTGCCCTAGAGCACACAAACAACCATACATACCTTGGCCTAAACATCGGCGCCACAGGTAACTTCCACAAAGCTGTGAACGACCTGAGAGACAAGGCAAGAAGGGCGTTGTATGCCATCAAAAGGAACATAAAATTCTACATACCAATTAAGATCTGGCTAAAGGTACTTGAATCAGGTATAGAGCCCATTGCCCTTTATGTTTGTGAGGTCTGGTGTCTGCTCACCAACCAAGAATTCACAAAATGGGATAAACAACAAATTGAGACTCTGCATGCAGAAATCTGCAACAATATCCTCTGTGTACATAACGTAAAACACAAAATAATGCATGCAGAGCAGAATTAGGCCAACACCCACTAATTATCAGAAAAGAGCTGTTAAATTCTACAACCACCTAAAAAGGAAACGATTCCCAAACCTTCCATAACAAATCCATCACCCACAGGGAGATGAACCAGGAGAAGAGTCCTCTAAGCAAGCTGGTCCTGGGGCTCTGTTCACAAACACAAACACACTTCACAGAGCCCCAGGGCAGCAACCAAATCATGAGAAAACAAAAACATAATTACTTGACACATTGGAAAGAATTCCCCCAAAAAACAGAGCAAACTAGAATGCTATTTGGCCCTAAAGAGAGAGCACACAGTGACAGAATACCTGACCACTGTGACTGACCAAACCTTGCTTGTTTGTAGGTGACCAAATACTTATTTTCCACCATAATTTGCAAATAAATTCATTAAAACTCATACAATGTGATTTTCTGGATTTTTTTTCTTCTCATTTTGTCCATCATAGTTGAAGTGTACCTATGATGAAAGTTACAGGCCTCTCATCTTTTTAAGTGGGAGAACTTGCACAATTGGTGGCTGACTAAATACTTTTTTGCCCCACTGTATTTGTAATAATGACAATTACAAAAACACTGAATGAACAATGAACACTTATTTTAACTTAATATAACGTGTAGCGAAATGCTTGTGCTTCTAGTTCCGACAATGCAGTAATAACCAACAAGTAATCTAACTAACAATTCCAAAACTGCTGTCTTATACACACAAGTGTAGGGGGATAAAGAATATGTACATAAAGATATATGAATGAGTGATGGTACAGAATGGCATAGGCAAGATGCAGTAGATGGTATCGAGTACACTATATACATATGAGATGAGTATGTAAACAAAGTGGCATAGTTAAAGTGGCTAGTGATACATGTATTACATTATTTATGCAGTAGATGATATAGAGTACAGTATATACATATGCGATGAATAATGTAGGGTATGTAAACATTATATTAGGTAGCATTGTTTAAAGTGGCTAGTGATATATTTTACATAATTTCCCATCATTAAAGTGGCTGGAGTTGAGTCAGTGTGTTGGCAGCAGCCACTCAATGTTAGTGGTGGCTGTTTAACAGTCTGATGGCCTTGAGATAGAAGCTGTTTTTCAGTCTCTCGGTCCCAGCTTTGATGCACCTGTACTGACCTCGCCTTCTGGATGATAGCGGGGTGAACAGGCAGTGGCTCGGGTGGTTGTTGTCCTTGATGATCTTTATGGCCTTCCTGTAACATCGGGTGGTGTAGGTGTCCTGGAGGGCAGGTAGTTTGCCCTCGGTGATGCGTTGTGCAGACCTCACTACCCTCTGGAGAGCCTTACGGTTGTGGGCGGAGCAGTTGCCGTACCAGGCGGTAATACAGCCCGCCAGGATGCTCTCGATTGTGCATCTGTAGAAGTTTGTGAGTGCTTTTGGTGACAAGCCAAATTTCTTCAGCCTCCTGAGGTTGAAGAGGCGCTGCTGCGCCTTCTTCACAATGCTGTCTGTGTGGGTGGACCAATTCAGTTTGTCTGTGATGTGTATGCCGAGGAACTTAAAACGTACTACCCTCTCCACTACTGTTCCATCGATGTGGATAGGGGGGTGTACCTTCTGCTGTTTCCTGAAGTCCACAATCATCTCCTTAGTTTTGTTGACGTTGAGTGTGAGGTTATTTTCCTGACACCACACTCCGAGGGCCCTCAACTCCTCCCTGTAGGCCGTCTCGTCGTTGTTGGTAATCAAGCCTACCACTGTTGTGTCGTCCGCAAACTTGATGATTGAGTTGGAGGCGTGCGTGGCCACGCAGTCGTGGGTGAACAGGGAGTACAGGAGAGGGCTCAGAACGCACCCTTGTGGGGCCCCAGTGTTAAGGGATCAGCGGGGTGGAGATGTTGTTGCCTACCCTCACCACCTGGGCCCGTCAGGAAGTCCAGTACCCAGTTGCACAGGGCGGGGTCGAGACCCAGGGTCTCGAGCTTGATGACGAGCTTGGAGGGTACTATGGTGTTGAATGCCAAGCTATAGTCGATGAACAGCATTCTCACGTAGGTATTCCTCTTGTCCAGATGGGTTAGGGCAGTGTGCAGTGTGGTTGAGATTGCATCGTCTGTGGACCTATTTGGGTGGTAAGCAAATTGGAGTGGGTCTAGGGTGTCAGGTAGGGTGGAGGTGATATGGTCCTTGACTAGTCTCTCAAAGCACTTCATGATGACGGAAGTGAGTGCTACGGGGCGGTAGTCGTTTAGCTCAGTTACCTTAGCTTTCTTGGGAACAGGAACAATGGTGGCCCTCTTGAAGCATGTGGGAACAGCAGACTGGGATAGGGATTGATTGAATATGTCCGTAAACACACCAGCCAGCTGGTCTGCGCATGCTCTGAGGGCGCGGCTGGGGATGCCGTCTGGGCCTGCAGCCTTGCGAGGGTTAACACGTTTAAATGTCTTACTCACCTCGGCTGCAGTGAAGGAGAGGCCGCATGTTTTGGTTGCAGGCCGTGTCAGTGGCACTGTATTGTCCTCAAAGCGGGCAAAAAAGTTTCATTGACACTCCGTTTTAGCAGTGTCTGCTCTGTACACAATTTGTGGAGTTGAGACATATTAAGGGTAAGTTAGAAAGGTAAACTTCTCTATCACAGTAAAATAATGTCTCAATGTGTTTTGGTATAAATGAACTCGATTTGTGCGATAAAGGCATTTGGAATATCACGCTAAAACATACATTTGAATGTATGCCCTATCTGGAAGAAGAAGGGGATAATCATATAATCATATAATCTTCGTGGGGGGGGGGGGGCTGAGAGGACCTGCGACACCTCAGTCATGGCCAGACAAGGGGAGATGACATATACCAACACAGCTACAGCAGCATCTCTTCTACACACCCTCTCTCTCCATCCACCTCGTCTATGTATTGCTTTATGTGCTGTCTATTTCTTTTTCTATTTCTTGCCTTACGTTACACACACACACACACACACACCTCAGTCCAAAAACCTATTATTTCCTCAGAGACAGAACCTTTGACAGTCCCCCCCCATTTCCATGGCAACAGAAGTGGTCAGGTGCTCCCTTACCTGATTGCCAATAACCATGACTGTGTCCCAAATGGTATCCTATTTCCCACATAGTGCTCTACTTATAGGGTTCTGGTCAAAAGTAGTGCACAAAATAGGGATTAGAGTGCCCTTAGGGATGAAAGCCATCCCTCACTGTCTGTCACTCACTGGAACTGTGTGGCATAGACCAAGACTCGTTTCTCATGGCTGGTGATTTTAATGCAGGGAAAGTGAAATCCGTTTTACCTCATTTTTACCAGCATATTACCTGTTCAACTAAAGGTGAGAAAACTCTACTCTACCTTTACTTCACACACAGAAATGCATACAACACCTTCCCTCGCTCTCCCTTTGACAAATCAGACCATAACTCTATCCTCCTGCTTCCTGATTATAAGCAAGAACTCAAACAGGAAGTACCAATGACACGCTCAATACAGAAGTGGTCCAATGAATGCTAAGCTACAGGACGTTCAGACTGGAATATGTTCCAGGATTCATCCGATAACATATTATTAATATCAGCTTCATTAATAAATGCATCGATGACGTCGTCCCCACAGTGAATGTAGCTAAAATAAACAAAGAAAAATGACCATCATTACTTTAAGACATGAAGGTCAGTCAATCAGGAACATTTCGAGAACTTTGAAAGTTTCTTCAAGTGCAGTCGCAAAAACCATCAAGCGCAATGATGAAACTGTCTCACGAGGACCCCCACAGGAATGGGTGACCCATAGTTATTAGAGTTCATTAGAGTTACCAGCCTCAGAAATTGCAGCCCAAATAAATGCTTCCCAGAGTTCAAGTAACAGACACATATCAACATCAACTGTTCAGAGGAGACTGTGTGAATCAGGCCTTCGTGGTCGAATTGCTGCAAAGAAACCACTACTAAAGGACACCAATAAGAAGAAGTGAAATGCTTTTGCCAAGAAACATGAGCATTGGACATTAGACCGGTGGAAATATGTCCGTTGTTCTGATGAGTCCAAATGTTTTCATTTTGGTTCCATCCGCCGTGTCTTTGTGAGACATAGAGTAGGTGACCAGATGATCTCCACATGTGTGGTTCCCACCGTGAAGCATGGAGGAGGAGGTGTTCCTCTGGGTTTGACACGTGAGCTTATGTGACCTCCACTGGTATCCAAACACTGTTTGTGTAATTTGTGTATAATTTCCCTCCACTGGTATCAAAACAGTGTAAAAGTGCAATTAGTGTTGTGTTAGCTGCTGCCCTAAATGCACACTTCTCCATTTGCAAACCTAATAGCTGACACACACAACACACACACACACACACACACACACACACACACAAACAAAAGTGTGGCTTGAGAATAGTGTTAGGGCCCTAAAGCTGACACCCACACCACTCTTTCTCCACTCAGAGCACAATACACAGCCGCACTCCTTTTCTCCCCTTCTCTCTAGCGCTCCACCTCTATCCATCTCCTCTAAAAAAAACATACGTGAGATTGACCTGTCACTTCAAATCTCTCTCGCTCTCTGTCTCTGGGCAATTCTAAGGTAATGGAATTGCGCAGAGACTCCCGATACTTCACTTACAAATGTATGCCACTTGGTTCCTACACTTTGGAATCGTTAAAAAGGATACTTTAAACATGGTTCCATTGTCAATCCACCAGACAGTGTTTATTCATCTGTATAACAGCAAAAAGACCCCTTTTCAACATTGGATGTGCTTCTCTCTGCAAAACCAGTTTGGATTTCCATATACACATATGTGGTATTCAGATCCCTTGACTTTCTCCACATTTTGTTACATTACAGCCTTGTTCTAAAATGGATTCAATTGATTTTTAGCTCATCAATTTACACACAATACCCATAATGACAAAGCACAAACAGGTTTTTACAAATTATTTGATTTAAAGATTTCAGACCCTTTACTCAGTACTTTGTTGAATCACCTTTGGCAGTGATTACAGCCTCCAGTCTTCTTGGGTCTGACTCTCCAGACCTTAATCCCATTGAGAACTTGTGGTCAATCCTCAAGAGGTGGTTGGGCAAACAAAATCCCACAAATTCTGAACAAACTCCAAGTATTGATTATGTAAAGCTGGGCTGCCATCAGTCAGGATGTTAACTGATAGCATGCCAGGGCAGATTGAATGGGCTGCCATCAGTCAGGATGTGGCCCAGAAGTTAATTGACAGCATGCCAGGGCAGATTGGATCAACACTGCAAATATTGACTCTTTGCATCAACTTCATGTAATTGTCAATAAAAGCCTTTGACAGTTATGAAATGCTTGTAATTATACTTCAGTATTCCATAGGGAGTCCTCGACAGGGGCTGCCCTAGTGGTAACGTTGAGTATACCACTCTCCATCAGATTGGCCTTCAATATCAACCTAACAATGTTTTTTTGTGAAAATGGTTAAAAATTATTTTCGGGGTCCTTTCCAGAATGTCGCAAATTCGGCATGTCCGGGGTCACCGTTTTTAAGTCCCGGAAAAAAAAAAAAAAAAGTTTATGTTTATCACTATTTCGACCTTGTAGTGTTCAGCCATCTTCAACAGCTGATCTTTAGTACATCATTCTAACAGTTCCCCTGATGGATTAACTTGTCTACATTACACGCGATAGTCACAAGTAACTGCTAAAAATAATCTTGCTCTTCCCCTCTGCTGCGCAACCCGGACCACAAGAGAAACGCCAATCTCACTGGGCATCACAGGAGATGATACATAAGGAGTTTCCCCAAAACATACAATAACTGTACCCTATTCTTCGTGCGGATTCGCAGTGGGTAATTACGCATGGAAAAATCCCCCAGCATTCCCAAGCCATGAAACAGACCGAGACAACGGCTCAGTTCACGGACACCACACAAAAACAACAAATAAAATAACCATGCCCAACGTACTCCAAAGTGGAACACGTCACTCAGCCTAACAGGGGAAAAGAAAGGCTATAGCTCTGGGTAGCAAATAGCACTACCCTTCCCAAATCTCCCACTGAGGTACCGATTGTACTCACCTCCTCGGACTGATGTTCCTACAGCAAGTAGAGCAAGAGTATCTAGCCTGGGCAGGGGCCTGAAAATGAGCCATTGTTGCCCTCTCGAACCCAGCACACAACCAATTTACGGCTAATAAATAAAGATTAGTTATAAATAAAAATATTTATTAAAAAGTAAACATGGGAAAAGTATATGAACCCCTAGGCTAATGACATCTCCAAAAGCTAATTGGAGTCAGAAGTCAGCTAACCTGTAGTCCAATCAATGAGATTGGAAATGTTTGTTAGAGCTGCCTTGCCATATTTGAGACTCTGGGATGCTGGCCTTCTAGAGTTCTGTTGGCCAGTGTGGCCTGGTGTTTTGGGGGTACTATTTAATGAAGCTGCCAGCTGAGGACTTGTGAGGCATCTGTTTCTCAAACTAGACACTAATGTACTTGTCCTCTTGCTCTGTTGTGCACCGGGGCCTCCCACTCCTCTTTCTATTCTGGTTAGAGCCAGTTTGCGCTGTTCTGTGAAGGGAGTAGGACACAGCGTTGTAGGAGATCTTCAGTTTGTTTCTGGCCATTTTGAGCCTGTAATCGAACACACAAATGCTGATGCTCCAGATACTCAACAAGTCTAAAAAAGGCCAGCTGTATTTTGTCTTTAAATCAGGACAACAGTTCAGCTGTGCAAACATAATTGCAAAAGGTTTTCTAATGATCAATTAGCCTTTTAAAATGATAAACTTGTATTAACTAACACAATGTGCCATTGGAACACAGGAGTGATGGTTGATGATAATGGGCCTCTGTACGCCTATCTAGATATTCCATTAAAAATCAGCCGTTTCCAGCCACAATAGTCATTTACAACATTAACAATGTCCACACTGTATTTCTGATCAATTTGATGTTATTTTAAAATGGACATTAAAAAAAATGTGCTGGTATTTCAAAAACAATGAAATTTCTAAGTGACCCCAAACTTTTAAACGGTAGTGTACATTTCCTCTGACAGTTCCATGAACACACCCCCACCCACATGGTGACTGCTTGACACACAATCTCATACATGTCATGCAGGCAAAAAACACAGAAAGACAGATTTAAAAAAAGCAACAGCACCTGGTATCTCTGTTCATCAATGAATTTCCCTTTGTCCTTAAAACAGTCTAATAAAATTTGATAACGTAAACATGACCCTCTGCAATAACACACAAGACTGACACACAGCATTACTAGAAATGTGTTGTCTGTTCACACTGCTATGCTTTATCTTGGCCAGGTCGCAGTTGCAAATGAGAACTTGTTCTCAACTAGCCTACCTGGTTAAATAAAGGTGTTCTCAACTAGCCTACCTGGTTAAATAAAGGTGTTCTCAACTAGCCTACCTGGTTAAATAAAGGTGTTCTCAACTAGCCTACCTGGTTAAATAAAGGTGTTCTCAACTAGCCTACCTGGTTAAATAAAGGTGTTCTCAACTAGCCTACCTGGTTAAATAAAGGTGAAATAAAAAAAAATAGAAATGGAGTAGTTGCTATCATAACCCCCATAACCCCTATCCATCCCTAACCCAGTGATCCTGAAGGCACGGACACACCAATGAACAAATATAATAGTCAGAAGTGAAGTACAACCACTCAAACTGACCATAAGAGTTAATGCATTATCAGGTAGGTTACCGAGAACACATTCTCTTTTACAATGAACAGGCAATAAAGATGCAGCAGGTAGGAGTGAATCTGTAGACAAAGACGATCACAAATATAGCTAAACACTGCACTCTACTGCCGGCACATGCCTGATTTAAAAAGCATTTACAATGCATGTATGGTCGGATATGAACCTCACACATTTTATATATAACCTATACATATGATAAAAGTACCCTCTGACATGCAACGATGATATTGGATGAAGATCATCAAGGCAAAATGAAAAAGGAATCATCGTGCTTGAGATACCGGAAGACGTCATAATTGTGATTTATTTTTTTTTTTAAACATAGTTGTCATTTCATGCAATTAAACACAAATCCAGAGTGGGAGTGTGGGGTATTGTCAGCACAGTCTGTTTTCTATAGCATACATTACATTCACAAAACTGGGGTGTAATTCTTTAGGAACCAAACAGAAGCAGATGGCTGAAACGAAGAGCGACTAACCTGAAATGGTCCAATAAGAACTTGTTTGTGTTGCAAAACGTTAACTGTTGCTAAATGTTTTGCCCTAATGAATACACCCCTGAGCACACCCATCCAGCACTAGAGTCTGGTCTATGTATACTGCGCTATCAGGGCTCATTGTTGTGGCGTGCCAGTGCAGGGGGCAGGGTGGTCCCACAGGGGCCCTGGAAGTGGAACCTGCAACACACAGAGAGACAGGTGTTAAAGGATGCCATAGGGAATCATTAGTATGAAGCAACAGCAATGTTTCCCAATCGTGGTCCCGGGGTCCAAAAGTGGTGTACATTTTATCCCCCTAAACACACCTGATTCAAGTTAGCCAAGGCTTGATGACGAATTGATTATGTGATTCAAGTGTGTTATTGCTAGGCAAACAAAGCACCGCTTTGGGTCCCCGGGACTAGGAGAAACTGGACGACAGTATGTTTATAACCTGAAGCGCATGGTGGCGGGTGTTTCCTCCATGTTAAATTCAGCTACAGGTATTCCTCTAGCCGCCACCTGGGGAGCAAACATGGCTGCTGGGTACACTATGGAGGACGTACCTACCTAAAAACACACGAGGAAGACGCACATATCATCTTGTGATTATTATGATCTATTTTTACATTGTAGAGAAATCTCTTCAGGGTCTCATTTTTAAAAATCACACATTAAAAAGGACAAAGACAGAATGGACACACACACACACTCACCACTAGGCAGAGGTCACAGAGGTCTAGTTCCTCTTCAACGCGAGTCAGGATGTCTGAGTCCAGAGTCTCCCCGAACCAGACCACATTAGGCCTGAGCAGACCACTACAGCCACCCTGCTCACACCTGGTGAGGCGCAGACACAGTTAGACCACTTAAACGTGTTTCTTACATGGCGATCTAAAACAATTCCATATGATTGTGATCAACTGCCATTTAAAAAGTGAAGATAAGAAAAACAACAAGAAATCATAACATTTCTAATTAAGTGATAATGCCAGAGAAGCCTCTGTTTGGAGGATCTATCGGCACGGGTGTGGCAAACTGTGCCAATATATCCTCCAAACACCGGCTTTCGAGGGCATTATCACATTTATACAACGGGCTACCAACATACTCAAATAATGATTGACATATTTGAATTAAAAACGTTATTTTGATTAATTTATTTATACTACTTCATCCTTCTACAAGATATAATCCCAACACAAAGCAAAGGTTGCTAGAGATGCAACCCTGTCGTTCAGTCTCTATGGACGCGACCCAGTCGTTCGTTCTAAATGTGCTCACCTGTCAGGACACCGTAGCTAGCCAACAACACAGCTACAGTAACACAATCACTTCAATCTGAAGCTGGAAAGACTGCATATTAGCTGTGTTTTGTTTGACCTTTGTTTAATTGAAATTAGTTTGTATATATCCATACAAATGATACCAGCCGATTCAGGATTTCGACTGGCCAACAAATGCTGCCTGCCTCGTCTCGACACGTTCATTACTATGAGACAGCAGAAGATCGAATTTGAATGTTGAAACAATGTTGCAAATGTCGGAGAGACGGACAGCAAGGTTTATACAAATATCTCCTGTTGAAAATGAAATGTTAGTCTAAAAGAAATGTGAGAAAGTGTAGATACTTTTTTTAATAGTGGAGATCCAAGTTTATAAATTGCCTGGCTGGGCTGATGAGACAGTGAGTGGATTGCGCAGTCAGATGGAACAGAGTAAATAGGTATTTTAACGTCATAACTTTAGTCGTTGGCAACTGGTGGAATAGACACCGGCTGGAATGCAGTTTTAACCAATCAGGATTCGACCCACCCGTTGTATAAACAAGACGTAAGCGAGTTTGTCCCACGCATAGATATCCTATTAAGTTATTATTACTAATAGTATTCTAATTCAAAAATCCATGGGCCCACCTGGGTAAGTCATGAGGAGGGATCTGAGCATCACTGGTGTTGGGGTCTGGAGCACTAGAGAGAGAGCAAGATGTCAATAAATACTGTTAGTGTATAGTTACATGTAACAACACCAAGGAAATGCTGACCTGAGTTTGACTGACTTACCCTTTGCCTTCCAGGGCAGCACAGATGGGGCTCTTGTGGTTAACCCCAACATGACCACAGCTCATACAGCAGGTTTTAAACAAACTGCCTGTGGTCACAGAGCGGGAGTAGGAAATAAAACATGACCACAACTCATATAGCCTGGTCACAAAGACAGAGGAGAGCTTACATGGCACTTTGTCAAGCAAAACGAGGAACGCGGTTTGTACAACACGTCGAGATGGAGCTTATTAGAGAATATCTGTTCGCTGCTTTTCATTAAACCACGGCCTAAAATAGGCTACGGCCTAAAATATTCGTTCATACGGGCATTAACTTATATCCTACAGAAATGTGATCAGTTATGGACACATTGGCTACAGTATATGCAAAAAATATTCAGATATAGTAAACAGGCAGACATTTGAACTATAGAAATGGAAACAATTGAGATTCTAGAAGCACAAAGTAACAATTACTGGGCTCTCATCATTATTCACATCAAGTCACATGTTATTATCAGCTATCAAAGGCAAAAACGGTGGCTACTTTGAAGAATCTCAAATATAAAAACACACATTATGGTTTGTTTAACACTTTTTTTTTGGTTACTACATGATTCCATATGTGTTATTTCATTGTTGCCATGTGCACAATAGCAAAATTAACCAGCATAATGGGATTGAGAACAATGTGGCGCCGGCAGCAGAGACGAGGACACAATGTTTAACCACCGTCGAACTGTAGGTCTTAAGAGTGTTTAGTCTTAATACCATAACTTACCTAGGCCTATATTTCCATATACAGGCTACTGTATCAATCTCTTCATTCATGCCATCGCACAGCACACGAGATATTCATGCTTTGGAAATGCAATCAAACATTTCAGTTTTTAAATAAAATAAAAAAATGGGAGCTTTGAATAATTAGCCTAAACAATAAATAAACTGTATGTTTTACATAAAGGGAGCAAGGGTTGAGGGAATAGGGTTTTGTTTTTCCTAAACAAATTAAAATAACTTTTCCCAGTCAGAAACAACTAAATGGCTGAAATTATGTTACAGCTTCAGCATGGAGAGCGCAACAAACACTTGTTGTGCTGTGGAGCATTTTTACTGCAGTAGTGAGGAGAGCGAGACAACGTGAGCCAGTCACACAGGCACTCGCTGTCATTTTTCTTTTAACACAGTGTGACCATTGTGCTCTGAGTTATTTGTGTGTCTTAATTATTTAATCAAACAGGTGTGCTTATAGTGTCACACAAGCTCAGTGCATATGTAGTTGCTTCTATTCAAACACATAGGGTGTGGCTCTATATATGGAAAAATATGTTTAAACATTTCGACCAAGTGATTGGTCGAAAGAACAGAGGGCGACTCTCGGTAGACCAAGAGAGATATATATATATTTTTCTTTCGGGGAAATCCGTAGTCTGAAAGCTTGTAGGGTATATCTACAACCCAGTCTGAGTACCCAAGACGGTCGACCAAGATATCCGTAGTCTGAAAGCTTGTAGGGTATATCTACAACCCAGTCTGAGTACCCAAGATGGTCAACCAAGATATCCATAGTCTGAAAGCTTGTAGGGTATATCTACAACCCAGTCTGAGTACCCAAGATGGTCAACCAAGATATCCATAGTACGGTATATCTACAACCCAGTCTGAGTACCCAAGATGGTCAACCAAGATATCCATAGTCTGAAAGCTTGTACGGTATATCTACAACCCAGTCTGAGTACCCAAGATGGTCGACCAAGATATCCGTAGTCTGAAAGCTTGTACGGTATATCTACAACCCAGTCTGAGTACCCAAGATGGTCGACCAAGATATCCGTAGTCTGAAAGCTTGTACGGTATATCTACAACCCAGTCTGAGTACCCAAGATGGTCAACCAAGATATCCATAGTCTGAAACGGTATATCTACAACCCAGTCTGAGTACCCAAGATGGTCGACCAAGATATCCGTGTCTGAAAGCTTGTATGGTATATCTACAACCCAGTCTGAGTACCCAAGATGGTCGACCAAGATATCCGTAGTCTGAAAGCTTGTATGGTATATCTACAACCCAGTCTGAGTACCCAAGATGGTCAACCAAGATATCCATAGTCTGAAAGCTACGGTATATCTACAACCCAGTCTGAGTACCCAAGAACCAAGATATCCGTAGTCTGAAAGCTTGTATGGTATATCTACAACCCAGTCTGAGTACCCAAGATGGTCGACCAAGATATCCATAGTCTGAAAGCTTGTAGGGTATATCTACAACCCAGTCTGAGTACCCAAGACGGTCGACCAAGATATCCGTAGTCTGAAAGCTTGTAGGGTATATCTACAACCCAGTCTGAGTACCCAAGATGAACCGACTATTACACACTGGAGTGAAACTGGCCTTCAACAATCTTCTTTAAATCTACACTTTAATAACAACATGAGTCCCCCAATACCACTACTCGCTAGTCAGACACATGTTCCGGTCCAAATGGCATCCCTATTCCCTATAGTGCACTAGAAGATGACACCATATGTAGGGCTTTGGTCAAAAGTAGTGCACTACACAGGGGATAGGGTGCCATTTGGGACACAGAGGCACAGTGAAAGTGCCATTGAATTATTACCGTGGATCTACTAGCTAACTAGTCAGGACAGTGAAAGTCAGTCTGGGTGACATTGTCATGGATACAGTACCATGCATCTCCAAAATGTTGGTGGATCCGGCTCGGCGATGTAGCTCATCGATGTTCTGTGTGATGACGGTGACGCGGCGCCCCTGTTTCTGCAGCCTGGCCTCACACTCTGCTATGGCCACGTGAGCCGAGTTGGGGCTCTTCGTCAGCATCACCTCCCTGCGGTAGTGGTAGAACTCCCACACCCTGGATGGGTTCTGACTGAACGCCCCAGGGGTGGCCAGGTCCTGATTTGGGGGGGGGACAAACAGAGTGATAGAGAAAAGGGGGAGTGAGAAACAAGACGAGAGGGGCAGGACAGGAGGAGGAGAGGGTGGAGAGAGACAAAGGGGAAGAGCACTATAAAGGGAATAGGGTGCCGTTTAGGATGCATCCTTGGGGTGTTTACCTGGGCTTGCCATTTCCTCCAGAAGCCTCCTTCTCCTCTGAAGGTTGGGACACCACTCTCAGCACTAACCCCTGCTCCAGTCAAGATGACCACGCGTTTGGCTTTCGAGAACACCTCTCGGAACGCTACTAGGTCTGAAAACACAGACAAAAATATTAAGACTAAAAAGTAACACGCATACAAATACAGCAACAAACACAGAAGACCATGTGTGTGTGGTCTTGTTCTTCCATCCTTGTGGGGCCCTGAAATTCCTAAAAGTCCCCACAATGTTAGTCAAATAAGGATAATTCTCCCCTCATGGAGACAAATTCAGTGATGGAAAAAGTACCCAATTGTCATACTTGAGTAAAAGTAAAGATGCCTTAATTAAAAAATGACTCAAGTAGCAGTGAAAGTCACCCAGTAAAATATTACTTGAGTAAACGTATTTGGTATCAAATCTACTTAAGTATCAAACGTAAATGTCAATGCTCAAATATACTTAAAGTTGAAGTCGGAAGTTTACAGGTTGGAGTCATTAAAACTTGTTTTTCAACCACTCCACAAATTTCTTGTTAAACTATAGTTTTGGCAAGACGGTTAAGAAATGTACTTTGCACATGACAAGTAATTTTTCCAACAATTGTTTACAGACAGATTATTTCACTATATCACAATTCAAGTGGGTCATGTAGTGTACATACACTAAGTTGACTGTGCCTTTAAACATCTTGGAAAATTCCAAAAAATTATGTCATGGCTTTAGAAGCTTCTGATAGGCTAATTGACATCATTTGAGTCAATTGGAGGTGTACCTGTGGATGTATTTCAAGGCCTACCTTCAAGCTCCATGCCTCTTTGCTTGACATCATGGGAAAATCAAAAAAAGCCAAGACATTACAAAAAAAATTGTAGACCTCCACAAGTCTGGTTCATCGTTGGGAGCAATTTCCAAATGCCTGAAGGTACTACGTTCATCTGTACAAACAATAGTACGCAAGTATAAACACCATGGGACCACGCAGCCGCCATACCGCTCAGGAAGGAGACGCGTTCCATCTCCTTGAGATTAATGTATTTTGGTGTGAAAAGTGCAAATCAATCCCAGAACAACAGCAAAGGACCTTGTGAAGATGCTGGAGGAAACAGGTACAAAAGTATCTATATCCACAGTAAAAATGAGTCCTATATCGACATAACCTGAAAGGCCGATCAGCAAGGAAGAAGCCACTGCTCCAAAACCGCCATAAAAAAGCCAGACTACGGTTTGTAACTGCACACGGGGACAAATATTGTAGTTTTTGGAGAAATGTCCTCTGGTCTGATGAAACAAAAATATAACTATTTGGCCATAATGACCATCGTTATGTTTGGAGGGAAAAGGGGGAGGCGTGCAAGCCGAAGAACACCATCCCAACCGTGAAGCACGGGGGTGGCAGCATCATGTGGTGGGGGTGCTTTGCTGCAGGAGGGACTGGTGCAGAAACCAAAATCGATGGCATCATGAGGGAGGACAATTATGTGGATATATTAAAGCAACATCTCAAGACATCAGTCAAGAAGTTAAAAGCTTGGTCGCAATTGGGTCTTCCAAATGGACAATGACCCCAAGGATACTTCCAAAGTTGTGGCAAATTGGCTTAAGGACAACAAAGTCAAGGTATTGGAGTGGCCATCACAAAGCCCTGCCCTCAATCCTATAGAACATTTGTGGGTAGAACTGAAGTGTGTGCGAGCAAGGAGGCCTACAAACCTGACTCAGTTACACCAGCTCTGTCAGGAGGAAAGGGCCAAAATTCACCCAACTTAATGTGGGAAGCTTGTGGAAGGCTACCCAAAACGTTTGACCCAAGTTAAACTATTTAAAGGCAACGCTACCAAATACCTTTTTGAGTTTGTAAACTTCTGACCCACTGGGAATGTGATGAAAGACAAAAAAAGCTGAAATAATTCTCTCCACTATTATTCTGACATTTCACATTCTTAAAATAAGTGGTGATCCTAACTGACCAGGACATTTTTACTAGGATTAAACGTCAGGAATTGTGAAACTGAGTTTAAATGCATTTGGCTAAGGTGTATGTAAACTTCAAACTCCTTATATTAAAACAAACCAGACAGCACAATTTTCTTGTTTTTGTTCAATGAAGAATAGCCAGGGGCACACTCCAACATTACTTACAAACTAAAGCATTTGTGTTTAGTGAGTCTCCAGATCAGAGGCAGTAGGGAGGACCAGGCATGTTCTCTTGATAAGCGTGCATTCGAAAAGTAACGAGTACTTTTGGGTATCAGGGAAAATGTATGGAGTAAAAAGTATATTATTTTCTTCAGGAACGTAGTAGAGTAAAAGTAAAAGTTGTCAAAAATATAAATACTAAAGTAAAGATACTGCAAAAGACTACTTAAGTAGTACAGTATTTTACTTCAGTACTTACCACCACTGGAGATTTCCCACATCTCCACGAGGACAAAGGCTATTTTAAGATAAGGGGTTTAGGGTTCACAATTAGGATTAGCTTTAGAGTTTAAGCTAAGGGGTTAGGTTTAGGGTTCAGAATTAGGGTTAGCTTTTGGGTTTAAACTAAGGGGTTAGGTTTAGGGTTCAGAATTAGGGTTAGCTTTGGGGTTTAAGCTAAGGGGTTAGGTTTAGGGTTCAGAATTAGGGTTAGCTTTGGGGTTTAAGCTAAGGGGTTAGGTTTAGGGTTCAGAATTAGGGTTAGCTTTAGGGTTTAAGTGTAGGGGTTAGAGAAATTTTGATTTTATTATAGAATTTTTTTTTAGGTTCCCACGAGGATAGAAAAACAAGTGTGTGTACTACACCAACACAGTCCTACCTGAGCTGGGTCTGGCCATGACCGGTCTGTTCTGGGTCTCTTTAAATCGGGCACACAGATGAGAGGTGACGCCTCTGCTGGTGAACTGACGTACAATCATCAGGGTTAACTAAGAAAAAAGAACAAGAAGAAAAAGATGAGATGGCGGCCCTGAGGAGGGCGAGTGTCTTACCGGTTCCTGCCGAGATGGCGGCCCTGAGGAAGAAAAACCGGTTCCTGCTGAGATGGCGGCCCTGAGGAGGGCGAGTGAAACCGGTTCCTGAGATGGCGGCCCTGAGGAGGGCGAGTGTCTTACCGGTTCCTGCCGAGATGGCGGCCCTGAGGAGAGCGAGTGTCTTACCGGTTCCTGCTGAGATGGCGGCCCTGAGGAGGGCGAGTGTCTTACCGGTTCCTGCTGAGATGGCGGCCCTGAGGAGGGCGAGTGTCTTACCGGTTCCTGCTGAGATGGCGGCCCTGAGGAGGGCGAGTGTCTTACCGGTTCCTGCTGAGATGGCGTCCCTGAGGAGGGCGAGTGTCTTACCGGTTCCTGCTGAGATGGCGGCCCTGAGGAGGGCGAGTGTCTTACCGGTTCCTGCTGAGATGGCGGCCCTGAGGAGGGCGAGTGTCTTACCGGTTCCTGCTCGACTTCGCTTTTTATTAACGGCTGTTTTTCTGTTATTACTTTATTTACTCCATGTTGGTTCAATAATTTCCTTCAAACCGACAAACACTTCTGGATCATGAATTAGAAGCTACACACGTCTCTCAGCATCCCAGATTGGGAATACTACGCCAGTGACGAGGAAGGAAAGGGGGACTCCAAGCTCGGCTGAAAAGACTGTCTACATGGCCTCCTCTACCTAGTATCCTGATGGCTAATAGGTTTGGGTGGTATACCTTATATATCGTATTCCAGGGTAACTTTGAAGTTGCTCTTGTATGCAATTCACTACTCAATGTTTGCCCTCAGATATCTTAGAATTCTGCCAGAAGTCAAAGAGCTCTGATGAGTTCTGTACAGCTTCCATTCCTTCCCTGTGCTTCCAACTAGCGTTCTATTTTCTCTTCCGTTCTTCTCCCCTCTGCCTTCCTTTAGAGAAGCATGCATCACAACTTTGTTCACTTGCACAATTTCTCTCGTTCCCTTTCACTTGTAAATGTCCACACTCATTGAAAATGACATTTGGTAGCTACTAGCTATGCTTGATTAACTTTGAGCTGTATTTGCCTCCAATGTCGTTTATTAAGAGAATTTGGCACAATGTCCAACCGGCCTCACAAGAACAGACCACCTGTAACCACGCCAGCCCAGGACCCCCACATCCGGCTTCTTCACCTGCGGACTCGTCTGAGACCAGACACCCGGATAGTATTTCTGTCAAATACAGCCACTTTGTGGGAAGAAAATAAATAAATCGGCTGGGCCTTGCTCCCAAGTGGGCCTATTCCCTTTCAGGCCCACCCATGGATGTGCCCCTGCTCAATTATGTGAAACCTATAGATGAGGGCCTAACGCATATATTTCAATTGACTGATTTCCTTATATGAACTGTAACTCTAAAATCTTTGATGTTTGATAACTCAAACTCGCGACGCATGTGGAAAGGACTACAGACTATCAAACTACAAAGGCAAATCCAACTGAGTGGTGCCTACAGAAGCCTCCCTACCAGACACGATTAACTCATTCTATGCTCGCTTCTCTCATTGCTCCAGATGACCAGGTGTGTTCACTCGCCGATGCTGACATGAAGAAAACTCTCAAAACCGCCAAACCAGATGGCATCGTCTCGGACATCTACAGCATGTCCCTGTCCCAGACTGTAGTCCCCACCTTCTTCAAGGACACAACCATTGTCCCAGTGCCTAAGCAAAACAAGGGTGACATGCCCAAATGACTAATCACCCCATCGCACTTACCACTGTCATCATTAAGTGCTTGAAGATGGTCTTGACCCACATTAAGGTCAGCACGACAGGTACACAGGACCCACTCCAATTTGCCTACCGCGCCAACAGATCCAATGAAGATGCCATTTCCATCGCTATTCACACGACCGTATCACATCTGGACAAGAAGAACACCTATGTGAGAATCCTATTCATTGACTACCGTTCGGCATTCAACACTATTGTTCCCTCCAAGCTCAACACCAAGCCCTGGCTCTGGACACCACCTTTCGCACCTGCAACTGGATCCTGGACTTCCTGACGTGTAGACCACAGGCTGGATTGGCAATAACACCTCCTCCACACTGACTCTTAACACAGGGCCCCACAGGGGTGTGTCCTCATCCCTCTGCTGTACACCCTGTTAACCCATGACTGCGTGGCACAACACCAACTACCAAGTTTGCTGACGACACCACGGTTGTATGCCTGATAATCAAAAACAAAAAAAATCTGCCAATAGGGAGGAGGTAAGTGAACTGGCATGTGGTGCCAGGACAACCACCTCTTCCTCAACGTCAGAAAAACAAAAGGAGTTGATTGTTGACTTCAGGAGGGAAGATGGCCCAATCCACATCAACAGAACTGCAGTAGAGAGTCAGTAGTTTAAAGTTCCTCGCCATCCACATCACAGAGGACTTGACGTCAACCAACACCACCACTCGTCAAGAGGCCACAACAGTGTATCTACTTCATAACGCTGCTGAAAGAAATTTGGCACACCGGGTCCTCTCCAAATACTACCACTGCACCATCGAGAGCATCCTGACCGGTTGCTTCACGGCCTGGTACAGAAATTGCTCCGCACACGACCACAATGCCCTCCATAGGGTGGCGAAGATGGCCCAGATCATCACAAAGAGCTCCCACCCATCCAGTACATCTGCTCGCAATGGTGCCCGAGGAAGACCCGCAGCGTCATCAAGGGCCCCATAAAGCCCAGCTGCTCACTCCCTTACCGTCAGGCAGACCGTATCAGAGCATGAGGTCTGACACCAACAGGCTCAGAGAGGGTTTCTCTCTACAAGCCATAAAGACTGCTGAACACTTGAACTGGACTGGACCACCAGCTCTGATTCTCCGAGCACACATGCACGCACTCTCTCTCACACACACACACACACACACACTGCTACCAGACTCTTACGATTGCTAAATAATGCACCATTTAAACACTTGTCCCCCAAACACATGTCAATATTTGAGTATAAATTGTGCCCTCCTGTACTATACTTATGCTAAAATATTCTACTGAACCATTTACTTCATGTTCATATTCTTATCTTCTATTATTGTTGCAAAGTGGAGAAGGAATGTGCAAGTAAGCTCTTCATTGGACGGCGTATACCACGTGTAGCCTGTACGTATGACTAATACAACTTTAAACTTGAAGAATATGAAGGATATACTAAACAAATTCAAGTAATGTCTCAACAGAAACCGACAGCCAACAGAACTCATATTGATGTTGACACAGCAAATGACTGAACTCAATTACCACATTAGGGACAATAACTTTGGGCACGTTACTACCTCATAGATAAAGAAAGCAGGGGGTTATTGTAACAAAACACCACACGGAGTTGTCACCTAACCAACTCGCGGTTGTACCTGGAGATCTTGCTTGCTGTAACAACTTGGAAACGTTGCAGACATGCGCAGACCTCCCTGGCTCGTCAAAGGGTAAATATTCATAGCAAGCTACTGTAGCTCGCTATCTGGTTTTCTTTGACCCGTGTGCATTTAAGGGCGTAAAGGGGGTCCGTTAGTCTTTTAGACTCGAAAAATTGACCCTAGGCAACAGGGTCGGGTTTTCGAGACTATTTGTTGTTCATGCAACTTGCAAGCAAAGATGGTACTCTTGAGGTGAGCTCTAAATACGACAGATAGCCATCTATCTATGGAATGCAACTCAAGTTTAGCTGTTAGCTAACGTTAAACTTGTTGATATTCTTCAAGCGACTATCAGCATGTATGTTTCGCATATCCAAAGAAGCATTGCCATACAACATGAATATGCCCTGATTAAATACCATTAACGTTCAGATAGATTTAATCTGACACATTTTGCATGTTGAATTTCTCCAAGTCCTTCCTTACCTGGTTTCAGCTGTTTAGTTAAGAGGTGTGTGTAATTTTAAATGTCTTCCTCTTCTTCTCCTTTGGGATTGGGTTGGTCGATCGCGTCCAACTTGCAGGTGCATACACCGCCACCTACTGTATTGAAGTGTGAGGGCAGTCATGGCCCAACTACATTGAATGATCTTCATTATTCTTGTTTTTAAACAGAAAAAATTGCACCATCAATATACCAATATATCATAAGAATTACCCCCCCCCCATTAACTATTTTGCTGTACTCCCAGGTACTTCTCTGCAGCTGCCACCTACACTCACTACTTTGCCCCTATCTGCTCCTGCACCATGCCAACGGCATGGGAGGGCTCTTCAACCTGCCTCTCTCGCACCGGACACTTCCGATCCCCAGCAACATGAGCATCCCTACAGTTGACACACACAACTTTATCCACAGACACAAAAATGGTATTGGTGGATCGCATCAACTAGGTGCATACATCGCCGCCACCTACTGTACTGGAGTGTGAGTGAGGACACGGCCTCCCTTAGCTAAAGATTGTTCAAACAGATCATGCGAGAAAAGATTTTTGTTATTCTTGGGAGTTACAGGTTTATCTATACAAATAGTTGCCAGAGATTTTTCAAAATGCATGATACTATCGTCATTCTCGATTTGGCCAAACATGTCCAGTTGCAGGTGGCGTGCCTGGATGTAGAATGTGCTCCAACAATGTGTATGCCGCCATCTTGTCTATTTCAAATCTTCTCTCATTGATTAAGACAGGTGGGTCCACCCCTGACACGTCTCTTGTGCCTCATGGTCCACAGAGGCTCTCCTGCCGACTGGGTTTGAAATGGATCACTGTCAATTGCTCACTGTCACATTTACATTTAAGTCATTTAGCAATCGCTCTTATCCAGAGCGACTTACAAATTGGTGCATTCACCTTATGACATCCAGTGGAACAGCCACTTTACAATAGTGCATCTAAATCTTTAGGGGGGTGAGAAGGATTACTTATCCTATCCTAGGTATTCCTTAAAGAGGTGGGGTTTCAGGTGTCTCACAGGTATGACAAAACGTTTATTTTTACTGGTCTAATTACGTTGGTAACCAGTTTAAAGTAACAATCAGGCACCTCGGTGGGTTGCGATATATGGACAATATACCACTGCTACGGGCTGTGTCCAGGCACTCTGCAATGCATTGTGCCTAAGAACAGCTCTTAGCCGTGGTATATTGGTCATATAACACACCACCTCTTGCCTTATTGCTTAATTATACAGATACAAAATTGGCCTACAAATGCTTTATATAATTTGCAATATGACAGCTAAATCTCCCAAAGTAACCGTGCCATTCCAAAATGCAAAACTACTATATACTAAATAATACTAAAATAATATCCTGCTTTTAAACTAATATGCTACATATATTATATATATATACATATCCAAATTCAAAACCTGAAGAAAAAAACAAAAAAAACAATAATGAATATAAACTGGTCTTACCAATGTTAACAAATAAATGCATACATTCCCAATGGTGGAACAAACTCCCTCACGACGCCAGGACATAGTCAATCACCACCTTCCGGAGACACCTGTCTTATGATACCTGAATGTAATTTCCCCCCCTAAAAAGATTTACAATGGTTCCACTGGATGTCATAAGGTGAATGCACCAATTTGTAAGTCCTCTGGATGCTGCAAATGACTTAAATGTAAATGTAAATGTACATTAAAACAATGTATTTATTTCAAACATTGACATTAAATCATCAACAGTCAAGTCAGATGCATTGCACCATTGTGGTTACTGTTTGTGCTCATTTAAGGCTTCAATCCATTTAAAGGGCAAATCAAATAAACGTTTACTATAACATTTTTAGAAAAGAGAAATACACAGTAATATAAATATGTAAATATATAAATATTAGTTTAGGAAAAAGGACAATGATTCTTTTGATACTAAAATAATATTTTATTTATTTTTTATTTATTTATTTTGCTCTTTGCACCCCATTATTTTTATTTATTCTTTGCACATTCTTCCATTGCAAAACTACCATTCCAGTGTTTTACTTGCTTATGTATTTTACTTTGCCACCATGGCCTTTTTGCCTTTACCTCCCTTCTCACCTAATTTGCTCACATTGTATCAGACTTGTTTCTAATTATTGCTGTATGTTTGTTTTACTCCATGTGTAACTCTGTGTCGTTGTATCTGTCGAACTGCTTTGCTTTATCTTGGCCAGGTCGCAATTTTAAATGAGAACTTGTTCTCAACTTTACCTGGTTAAATAAAGGTGAAATAAAACATTTTTAAAAATCTAAGCAGACTTTAACATCTCTACACTACCAGGGGTTGGTCGGGAGGAAGATCCGGGAGAGGGGGGCGGTTAGGTCATGTAGGTTACCCGGCCTGCCTAATGCCTCCTGCTGTCTCCTCTCCTGCAATGCCTTGCCATCCTCTGGACATTGTGATTGATATGGTACGATTTACTTTTAGACGGGTCCCTTTTTTTAGGGCTGGATATTTTTATTTAGCTAATGTAAATAGTGCTCTGTTTCTTTGGCCAATGAACCCTGGTATAAATAATCAATCAGCCCAATGAACCCTGGTATAAATAATCAATCAACCCAATGAACCCTGGTATAAATAATCAATCAACCCAATGAACCCTGGTATAAATAATCAATCAACCCAATGAACCCTGGTATAAATAATCAATCAACCCAATGAACCCTGGTATAAATAATCAATCAACCCAATGAACCCTGGTATAAATAATTAATCAACCCAATGAACCCTGGTATAAATAATCAATCAACCCAATGAACCCTGGTGTAAATAATCAATCAACCCAATGAACCCTGGTATAAATAATCAATCAGCGTTTTATTGAATGGTCATTTGGAATGTCAAGGTGTAATGAACATTATGGGTAAAAAATCAATAATAATTATACAAAACACAGTAGAATATTGAGCCTAAAATGAAGATTTTTGCCATTTTTTGGAGATCCTCCTTCAGCTTAGTGTATTATATTAACCTGTCTGGCCCTTATTCTCAGTTAGCCTCCCTAACTCTACCCTACATTATGGGAGTTAGATACGCTAGTCTAGATATGCTATCTTCCTATACATTAATAGTATAAATGGGATGAATCTACACTCTTAGAAAAAATGGGTTCTGACCGTTTTTGGTTCCAGGTAGAAAGAACCCATTTGGGTTCCATGTAGAACCCTTTCCACAGAGGGTTTTACATAGAACCCAAAAGGAATATACCTTGAACCAAAAAGGGTTCTCCTGTGGTGACAGCCAAAGAACCCTTTTGAAACCTTTTTTTCTAATAGAGTATCAGTGACAAATGAGCTGTAAAATGACAATGTGCTTGTTCTTGCGTATAAATGCCCCATTCTAGTTCCATTCTGTGTATTCTGATGATATCATCCACTAGATGGGGTGAGCTTGCTTCCCAAAAGAGAGAGAAGAGTTGGAGAATAGCAGCTTTCAAATGGTGATGGTACATGCAGATGGGTATTGGCTTACTGATCTCTTTTTAAAAAATTTTACAGTTGAACCTTTATTTAAATAGGCAAGTCAGTAAAAAACAAATTCTTATTTACAATGACGGCCTCCCAAAAGGCAAAAGGCCTCCTGCGGGGACAGGGGCACGGGACTTTAAAAAAACGAAAACAATATAAATATAGGACAAAACACACATCACAACAAGAGAGAGAACACACCGCTACATAAAGAGGGACCTAGACAACAACATAGCAAGGCAGCAACACAACATAACAACAACATAGCAGCAACACAACATAACAACAACATAGCAAGGCAGCAACACAACATAACAACAACATAGCAAGGCAGCAACACAACATAACAACAACATAGCAAGGCAGCAACACAACATAACAACAACATAGCAAGGCAGCAACACAGCATAACAACAACATAGCAGCAACACAACATAACAACAACATAGCAAGGCAGCAACACAACATAACAACAACATAGCAGTAACACAACATAACAACAACATAGCAAGGCAGCAACACAACATAACAACAACAACATAGCAAGGCAGCAACACAACATAACAACAACATAGCAAGGCAGCAACACAACATAACAACAACATAGCAAGGCAGTAACACAACATAACAACAACATAGCAAGGCAGTAACACAACATAACAACAACATAGCAGCAACACAACATAACAACAACATAGCAAGGCAGCAACACAACATAACAACAACATAGCAAGGCAGCAACACAACATAACAACAACATAGCAAGGCAGCAACACAACTTAACAACAACATAGCAAGGCAGCAACACAGCATAACAACAACATAGCAAGGCAGCAACACAGCATAACAACAACATAGCAAGGCAGCAACACAGCATAACAACAACATAGCAAGGCAGCAACACAGCATAACAACAACATAGCAAGGCAGCAACACAGCATAACAACAACATAGCAAGGCAGCAACACAGCATAACAACAACATAGCAAGGCAGCAACACAACATAACAACAACATAGCAAGGCAGCAACACAACATAACAACAACATAGCAAGGCAGCAACACAACATAACAACAACATAGCAGCAACACAACATAACAACAACATAGCAAGGCAGCAACACAGCATAACAACAACATAGCAAGGCAGCAACACAACATAACAACAACATAGCAAGGCAGTAACACAACATAACAACAACATAGCAGCAACACAACATAACAACAACATAGCAAGGCAGCAACACAACATAACAACAACATAGCAAGGCAGCAACACAACATAACAACAACATAGCAAGGCAGCAACACAACATAACAACAACATAGCAAGGCAGCAACACAACATAACAACAACATAGCAAGGCAGCAACACAACATAACAACAACATAGCAAGGCAGCAGCACAGCATAACAACAACATAGCAAGGCAGCAACACAACATAACAACAACATAGCAGCAACACAACATAACAACAACATAGCAGCAACATAACAACAACATAGCAAGGCAGCAACACAACATAACAACAACATAGCAAGGCAGCAACACAACATAACAACAACATAGCAGCAACACAACATAACAACAACATAGCAGCAACACAACATAACAACAACATAGCAAGGCAGCAACACAACATAACAACAACATAGCAAGGCAGCAACACAACATAACAACAACATAGCAGCAACACAACATAACAACAACAACATAGCAAGGCAGCAACACAACATAACAACAACATAGCAAGGCAGCAACACAACATAACAACAACATAGCAGCAACACAACATAACAACAACATAGCAGCAACATAACAACAACATAGCAGCAACATAACAACAACATAGCAGCAACACAACATAACAACAACATAGCAGCAACATAACAACAACATAGCAGCAACATAACAACAACATAGCAAGGCAGCAACACAACATAACAACAACATAGCAGCAACACAACATAACAACAACATAGCAGCAACATAACAACAACATAGCAGCAACATAACAACAACATAGCAAGGCAGCAACACAGCATAACAACATAGCAAGGCAGCAACACAACATAACAACAACATAGCAAGGCAGCAACACAACATAACAACAACATAGCAAGGCAGCAACACAACATAACAACAACATAGCAAGGCAGCAACACAACATAACAACAACATAGCAAGGCAGCAACACAACATAACAACAACATAGCAAGGCAGCAACACAACATAACAATAACATAGCAAGGCAGCAACACAACATAACAACAACATAGCAGCAACACAACATAACAACAACATAGCAAGGCAGCAACACAACATAACAACAACATAGCAAGGCAGCAACATAACAACAACATAGCAAGGCAGCAGCACAACATAACAACAACATAGCAAGGCAACAACACAACATAACAACAACATAGCAAGGCAACAACACAACATAACAACAAGATAGCAAGGCAGCAACACAACATAACAACAACATAGCAAGGCAGCAACACAACATAACAACAACATAGCAGCAACACAACATAACAACAACATAGCAAGGCTGCAACACAACATAACAACAACATAGCAAGGCAGCAACACAACATAACAACATAGCAAGGCAGCAACACAACATAACAACAACATAGCAAGGCAGCAACACAACATAACAACAACATAGCAAGGCTGCAACACAACATAACAACAACATAGCAAGGCAGCAACACAACATAACAACATAGCAAGGCAGCAACACAAAATGGTCACAGCACAAAACAGGGTACAAACATTATTGGGCACAGTCAACAGCACAAAAGTCAAGAAGGTAGAGACAACAATACATCACACAATGCAGCCACAACTGTCAGTAAGAGTGTCCATGATTGATTCTTTGAATGAAGAGATTGAGATTAAACTGTCCAGTTTGAGCGTTTGTTGCAGCTCGTTCCAGTCGCTAGCTGCAGCGAACTGAAAAGAGGAGCGACCCAGGGATGTGTGTGCTTTGGGGACCTTTGACAGAATGTGACTGGCAGAACAGGTGTTGTGGAGGATGAGGGCTGCAGTAGATATCTCAGATACGGGGGGAGTGAGGCCTAAGTAAACTGTCCAGTTTGAGTGTTTGTTGCAGCTCGTTCCAGTCGCTAGCTGCAGAGAACTCTTGACAACCATTGTAAATATCTGCCATGTCGGCCATGGAGTCAGCCATGATGAAGGAGACAGAGAAGCTAGGGTTAGGTAGGCTAACTGAAAATAAGGGCCAGACAGTCTCCAGATATCATCTCCACTTATAGCCTACTGATTTACTCTCTGGGGAATGGGCAGGTATTCTCACAATAGCAACTGTGTGTTATTCTGTGCTGTTGCAGACAGGGAAGTCTGTGTGTGTGTCAGTGGCGTAATTCAGTTTCCTCGGGCTGCAAGGTACAAGCAAGCCCTGCCCCAACCAAAAAAACAAAAAAAGTGTAGTTTTATAGCTTAGTCTATCTCATGCTATTTTACACATTTTGTCATGAGGCTGAGAGAAAATGCCAAAAAAAAGCCAATTTCCTGACCCCCCGCAAAATGGAATGGCCTATGACGTGTTGATATTCTCGGGGTGTGTGTGTGTGTGTGTGTGTGTGTGTGTGTGTGTGTGTGTGTGTGTGTGTGTGTGTGTGTGTGTGTGTGTGTGTGTGTGTGTGTGTGTGTGTGTGTGTGTGTGTGCCACTTTCTCTTTTCAGAAAGGAGGCAGGACCTCTCTTAATCGATAGTGTCACTGTACATCTCACACCACTGGAGGTGGTTTGTTTGCTTCTCTCTCTCTCTCTCTCTCAATTCAATTCAGTTCAATTTAAATGGCTTTATTGGTTGGGGAAACATATGTTTTACATTGCCAAAGCAAGTAAATTAGATAAATTTAAAAAAAAGAGTTAAATAAACAATTAAAAATGTACTGTAAACATTACACTCACATAAGTTTCAAAGGAAAAGAGACATATCACATGTCATTTTATGGCTATGTACAGTGTTGTAAGATGCAAGTACAAAAGGGGAAATAAATAAACATAAATATGGGTTGTATTTACAATGGTGTTTGTTCTTCACTGGCTGCTGCACTTTTCTTGTCGCAACAGGTCAGACATTTTGCTGCTTTGATGGTACACTGTGATGTTTCACTTAATAGATATGGAAGTTTTTCCAAATGTGATTTGTTTTCAAATTATTTGTGGGTGTGTGTAATCTGAGGGAAATATGTGTCTCTAATATGGTCATACATTTGGCGGGAGGTTAGGAAGTGCAGCTCAGTTTCCACCTCATTTTGTGGGCGGTGTGCATATAGCCTGTCTTCTCTTGAGAGCCAGGTCTGCCTACGGCGGCCTTTCTCAATAGCAAGGCTATGCTCACTGAGTCTGTACATAGTCAAAGCTTTCCTTAGGTTTGGGTCAGTCACAATGGTCAGGTATTCTGTCACTGTGTACTCTCTGTTTAAGGCCAAATACCATTCTAGTTTGCTCTGTTTTTTTTGTTAATTTTTTGTTAATTCTGTCCAATGTATCAAGTAATTATCTTTTTGTTTTCTCATGATTTGGTTGGGTCTAATTGTGTTGCTGTCCTGGGGCTCTGTAGGGTGTGTTTGTGTTTGGGAACAGAGCCCCAGGACCAGCTTGATTAGGGGACTCTTCTCCAGGTTCATCTCTCTGTAGGAGATGGCTTTGTTATGGAAGGTTTTGGGGATCACTTCCTTTTCGGTGGTTGTAGAATTTAATGGCTCTTTTCTGGATTTTGATAATTAGCGGTTATCGGCCTAATTATTATCTTTGCATGCATTATTTTGTGTTCTGCGTTGTACACAGAGGATATTTTTGCAGAATTCTTTCTGCATGCAGAGTCTCAATTTGGTGTTTGTCCCATTTTGTGAATTCTTGGTTGGTGAGCAGACCCCAGACCTCACAACCATAAAGGGCAATGGGTTCTATAACTGATTCAAGTACCTTTAGCCAGATCCTAATTGGTATGTAGAATTTTATGTTCGTTTTGATGGCATAGAACGCCCTTCTTGCCTTGTCTCACAGGTCATTCACAGCGTTGTGGAAGTTACCTGTGGCGCCGATGTTTAGGCCAAGGTATGTATAGTTGTTTGTGTGCTCTAGGGCAACGGTGTCTAGATAGAATTTGTATTTGTGGTCCTGGCGACTGGACCTTTTAAGGAACACCATTATTTGGTCTTACTGAGATTTACTGTCGGGGCCCAGGTCTGGCAGAATCTGTGCAGAATATTTAGGTGCTGCTGTAGGCCCTACTTGGTTGGTGACAGAAGCACCAGATCATCAGCAAACAGTAGACATTTGACTTCAGATTCTAGTAAGGTGAGGCCGGGTGCTGCAGACTTTTCTAGTGCCCGCGCCAATTAGTTGATATATATGTTGATGTGGGTGGGGCTTAAGCTGCATCCCTGTCTCACCCCACGGCCCTGTGGGAAGAAATGTGTGTGTTTTTTGCCTATTTTAACCGCACACTTTTGATAATTTGATAATGTCCTATGTTTTTCCCCCAACACCACTTTCCATCAATTTGTATAGCAGACCCTCATGCCAAATTTAGTCGAAGGCTTTTATGAAATCAACAAAGCATGAGAAGACTTTGTACACTGTTTTCACTGAGGAAATGTACGAGTCTGCTGTTAATGATAATACAGAGGATTTTCCCAAGGTTGTGTCACGTTCTGACCTTCGTTTTTTTGTCATGTCTTTGTTTTAGTATGGTCAGGGTGTGAGTTGAGTGGGTAGTCTATGTTCGTTTTTCTATGTTGTGATTTTGTGTTTGGCCTGGTATGGTATGGTTCTCAATCAGAGGCAGGTGTCGTTCGTTGTCTCTGATTGAGAATCATACTTAGGTAGCCTTTTCCCACCCGTGTTTTGTGGGTGAATATTTTCTGTTTTGCTTCACTGTTCAGGACTGTTCTTTTTGACATTTTATTGATTTTGTTCAGTGTTCAGTATTCTTATTAAAACAATATGGACACTTACCACGCTGCGCATTGGTCCTCCTCTTACCACGCTGCGCATTGGTCCTCCTCTTACCACGCTGCGCATTGGTCCTCCTCTTACCACGCTGGACATTGGTCCTCCTCTTACCACGCTGCGCATTGGTCCTCCTCTTACCACGCTGCGCATTGGTCCTCCTCTTACCACGCTGCGCATTGGTCCTCCTCTTACCACGCTGGACATTGGTCCTCCTCTTACCACGCTGCGCATTGGTCCTCCTCTTACCACGCTGGACATTGGTCCTCCTCTTACCACGCTGCGCATTGGTCCTCCTCTTACCACGCTGCGCATTGGTCCTCCTCTTACCACGCTGCGCATTGGTCCTCCTCTTACCACGCTGGACATTGGTCCTCCTCTTACCACGCTGGACATTGGTCCTCCTCTTACCACGCTGCGCATTGGTCCTCCTCTTACCACGCTGCGCATTGGTCCTCCTCTTACCACGCTGGACATTGGTCCTCCTCTTACCACGCTGCGCATTGGTCCTCCTCTTACCACGCTGGACATTGGTCCTCCTCTTACCACGCTGGACATTGGTCCTCTTACCACGCTGGACATTGGTCCTCCTCTTACCACGCTGGACATTGGTCCTCCTCTTACCACGCTGGACATTGGTCCTCCTCTTCTTCCACCCACGGCGAGAGTTACAAGTTGCTTTTGACACATATCCCATGGTAGTTATTAGGGTCAAGAGCTAAGGATGATGTTAATGAGTTTTAGTATAGCCAATTGGAATTTGTTGTCTGTATATTTGTCATTTCATTGAGGATACCATCAACACCACATGCCTTTTTGGGTTGGAGGGTTTTTATTTTGTCCTGTAGCTCATTCAAGGTAATTGGAGAATCCAGTGGGTTCTGGTAGTCTTTAATAGTTGATTCTAAGATTTGTATTTGATCATGTATATCGGTTTGTTCTTTGTTATAGGTAGTTAGAAGGGTCATCTCCATTTTGGATAGATAATTCTTCATGTTGTTTGTTTATGAGTTAATGGTTTTAGTATTGAGCTGATTTCTGACGTGCTGTTCCTTTTTCCGTACTCTATTTCTGTATTGTTTTCGTGTTTCACCATAGTGAAGGCGTAGACTCCGGTTTTCCGGGTCTCTATGTTTTTGGTTGGACAGGTTTCTCAATTTCTTTCTTAGATTTTTGCATTCTTCATTAAACCATTTGTCATTGTTGTTCATTTTCTTCGGTTTTCTATTTGAGATTTTGAGATTTGATACGGAAGCTGAGAGGTCAAATATACTGTTAAGATTTTCTACTGCCAAGTTTACACCTTCACTATTACAGTGGAACATCTCTATCTCTCTTCTCTCTCGCTCTCGCTCTCTCTCTCTTTCTCTCTCCCCCCCGTCATTTCTCATCGCCCGCATCACCAACCTACACGGTCTGCCCGTGCATGAGTCTCGTCTCGCGCAGTTCAATTGGTCGCCAGTGGACGGACGTTGCCCGGCCAAGGATACCTAAATGGCGGCGTCACCGGAGAATGAGATAGACCGTCGGCCGATCCGGAGAGTCCGGTCCAAGAGCGATACGCCCTACATCACTGAGTCGCGTCTCTCTCTCCACCTGGAGACAGGTAGGTAACACGCGTTCACAGACACGCACACGCACTGTCTGACTACGTGGACCCAGCAGTCGGCTAGATGTGGGGCTCGCGGGCTCGACTCACTGTGTTACAGACATTAACCCAAGGAGATGCGTGTCATGGAAAACGATTCGATGTATTTCTCCCATTTTGACAATTGTATCAAACCGAGAGGTTTGATTTATGGCAGACTGACTGTGTAGCGCTGTTACGTTATAGCCTGGGTTAAAGAGCCATGCTGCGTCTTGCTGGTGATGGGGATGTGGTGACTAGGCTGCACAGTGACTCATTCATGCATTGCGTATCAGGCAGCTGATAGAGTCAAATCTTTCTGTAATGGTTACTGGGATGTTGTTTTAGTTAAGGAGGCATCGGTTTTCAAGGTATTTTATATTTTATAGTGAGTATACCTTTTGACATGTCTTCGCCCGTCTCTGGCTAGTACCAAGCATGTTACTGTACTATTCAAAGTAACTTGCCACCAGCTTCCTGTACATTATTGTGCTATCAGAGCAACGACAGAGTACAATACTGTAAAATTAGCCTACTATACTGTAAGAACGTAAATGCTACTGTAATGGCAATATTGGTATTTTAAAGCGTTTTACTGTAATTAAATGGAATTGGCGCAAGTAAGATGGCTGCTACGGAATTTGTATATTCCGACATATTTATGAATATTTTGTATTCTATGTCTTCTTGCAATTCTGGAGACCAGTAGGACTTGGCAAATTGCTCAACCAGCAAAAGCTTAAGACTTGCTGCCACCGTGATTAGTCCCCATTTTAAATATTAAATTATGCACAAATCAGTTCAATTGGTACGGCATTCTCTCTTAAAGGGTCCAACAAATACAGCCCCTTACATGGCACGCCTCAAAATATGTTCAGGAGTCAGCGATTCTTTCCCCACCCACAACATTTTCCCACAATGCACCATCATTTACAGAACACTTCAATAAATACACAGAAAACAGAAATACAGTACTTTTTTTTGTAGTGTAATAAAATGACAGAAATTGCTAACAGTGTATGTAATTATGTATTACAACATACCAATGATTATGTGTTGTTTTATATCACTTGTAGAGGCACTGTATATTTATAAGAAAAGGTTTTTAGATTCCAAAAGTACGGTATGGTCATGTATTCTGTGGGGTACACGGGTGCAACAAATATAGCCTCTTACAAGGCATGCCTAAAAATATGTTAATGAGCCAGAGATTCTTTCCCTGCACACAACATTTTTTCCACGATGCACCATAATTCCCAGTAAGCAAAACAGGTAATACAGCACTTCACTGTAAAATTGTATTGTAAAATCACAGAAATTGCTGTAATTTTACAGCAGTGTAGCTGAATGCCATTGAACCCCCCCTTAATGCATTGCTCTTTACAGTACTATAATATAGAATTACAGTAGCTAACTGTAAATTGTTTGCTGTAAATGTATAGCAATTTGTTACAGTGTAAGCCTATATTCAACCCAATATCATAGACAACATATTATGAAGAAGAGAGCAGGCTATTCAAAACCTTTGATATGGATAGTCTGTCTTGCAAGGTTAGGCTAACCAACTGACCAGGCATCTTATAGCTAAACTCAATATTCTGCAGTTAGCAAGATAATGTGACTGCAAGGTTTTTGCTGTCTTGCAGCTTTTCAAATGTCAGAACAGAATGACTTGACTCACTTGCATGAATGCATTTGGACTTGTTATAGAATCTAGGCTGCCTTCTGCCTGTCGAAGTGAGGGAGATGATTTGAAGCATTCAATAAAGGTGTCCCAACCAACTGTTTCAGTACCTTGTACTGGTTTGCCTCATTTAAGATGGTCTTGGAAACTGTAAAGAGAAGTTGTAGGCATCCATTGTTGCTATGGTGACTTGGCATAATTATCCCACCATGATGGTAGCCCATGGAGTCCATAGAGAATCCAACTGCTTTTGGCTTGAAATCATACATGAACTGTTTTGTCTGTAACCGAACAGATCCAAGGTAGAGGTTGCTTCTGTTTTGGGGTTTGTGTGATCAACCAATAATAGCTTCTTCTGCATATACAACAGCCAGTAGGCTACTTGCGTCACACGCAAGAGCTGTCCACTCTGTCCCGGTGCTGAAACCGAAGCCACCAGCATTCCAACAGATTAGCGCAAAACGTTTGTTATTTTCAGAATATATCACAGAGCACATCATTCGTGCCACCTATTCATCTGAGAGTATAAGGGAAGTGGAACTATAATGTTTGTGGATGTGTGTCAAACAACTTCCTGTATCCTGTGTTATAAATCCCAGTCACGTGGTATTCATGTCTTGGTGGAGGAAACCCACACGGCTGGCTATTGTTCTGCTCTGCCTGCCACATTTGTCATAGCCAGTACTGTCCTACTACTAGTGTTCAGTTTATTTGCTGAGATTATTGGTATTCCATTGTGGATTATAATTTGATTTGTGGTTTGGGTTAGATCATTTTATGAATCGCTTTAATGTAGCCTAAGCTTTTGGGGATTGGTGAATGTAGTTATTTTCAGTTGACACAAGGTAATAAATAGCCTGCAACAGTGCAGCAGTCTCTGTCAATGTAAAGCATGGCTCCATGATATTCTGTACATGAACTCAACAACAGTGCTAGCTTGTCTTAAACAGTGCTCTTTCCCCGTACGCTCTTACACATTCTCTCTCACCCATGTCATAGTCTCACATGGCAGTGCTCCCTCCAACCCACCTCTCAGACAGTCTAGCTTCTCATAGACACTGTTTTCCCGAGAGACACCCACGCAGTGCTTTAGCCCTCCTCCACATAGAATGCACTCACCAACAGTACCATTAATAGTACCGACATACTGAATCCCAACAGAGTCCCTACACGGCTTGGTGGCAAACTTGGCACAGATTTAAATTTAAGGGAAGGATCTGTCTGAATATATTACCTGTTAGGGCTTTGGTGGTTGTTAATTGGGTATGTAAATAGCCGTGTTGGGTACAGTGCACACTAGTCGCGTTGGTGTCTGATGTGTGACATCACAGCTCGGAGGCTGTCACAGTCAAACCAGTGGCTCCACACTCCTCTGCCACGTCTTGCTACCAGACTATACACATAAATATTATATCCTTCAGTTTGGCAATGTGGCTTACAAACTATATCACTCACTTTCTCTCCTCATCCTCCCTTTCCTTCCCCCCTGCTTTGTTTTCTACAGCCTGTCCCCTCTATATCTTCTGTCTCTCTCTCTCTCTCTCTCGACCCATTTCTGTCTGGTTGTAGTAGCACTATATCGTTCTGTCTCCCCTCAAGCTGCCTGCCCTCCCACACTCTCTGCTTCCTCATTTGTGTGTTTCTATGTTTAAATCCACAGTTGTTGTAGCATCAACCCATCAACCTTCCTTTGAAGTGAGTGAGGGCGGCACAGTGCATAGCCGTGACTAATATAGTCCTTGCTTCCTCCTCACATGACATGATTTTATTTGGATCTCTTTTAGTCCCCATTTGGACTAATCTTCCAAGAGTAACTTAAACATTAAAATACAATTTATAATACGAACACACTTTCACATATAACACACTATTACAAACATACATAATATACTATCATAATGACCCAATAAATACTCAATGTAAAAAATATTGATTCTTCATCTACTATAGTCCCATAACATTCCTATGTATTATATTTAAATGGTTTTAAAATAATGTTTAAACTTATATATTGAAAGGTTTCTAGTTAGCTCAGTTAATTTATTCAATTTCTTTATTGCTCTAAATCAAAATGTTATTTTGCCTATTTCTCTTTTCTGTCTGTCCACCATCTTTGCGTTATCCAATCTATTACTAGTATTTACGGAATGTCTGTCTCTAACCAACTGAATACCGATGTGACATGATATGTGTGAGCGTGCGTGTGTTCGTGCACACGTGTGTGTGTTAGGCTTGCTGGCATTATAAACCACTCCAGAAGGTTTGGTTTTGTGCTGCTGTCTTGCACATTAGTGTAGCCCTCAACCTTTTGCCAAGATAA
The DNA here is from genome assembly GCF_023373465.1 of Oncorhynchus keta. Classification (NCBI taxonomy): domain Eukaryota; kingdom Metazoa; phylum Chordata; class Actinopteri; order Salmoniformes; family Salmonidae; genus Oncorhynchus; species Oncorhynchus keta. The sequence continues at coordinate 2,323,695 of NC_068446.1, read as the reverse complement.
GATTCTTCTGTAGATCATTCTGTCAACTTGCTGCCATTCTAAATGTTCTGTTCTGGATTGGCATTCCTCTGCTGAACATTCCGGTGGGCCACCCCCCACCCCCCACTGAGACCTATGCTGAATGCAGCTGTGTGCATGCGTGTATGTGTTTGTGCATGTGTGTGCGGGCGTGTGTGTATATGCAGCTCTCCAGCAATGGTAAATCAGGTCAGCTGGGTGAGGGTTTAGTGCTGTTCTGTTTACAAAGAAACCATTATTTCCCCCAATGCATTCATTACCCTGCACTGTTCTCAGCCCAAACAGCCATCCCACTGAGACAGCCGTGAATGAGAGAGGGGTGAGCAAGGAAGAATAAGGAGCGGTAGATGGAGAGAGAGAGAAAGACAGAGAGAGGCGATAGAGTGACAGCCAGTCATATAGAGAGAGAGAGAGCAGAGGGAGACAGACAGAGAAAGAGGGTGGGTTCGAAATAGAGGAATAGAGACTGATGGACCTCTGAAATGAGACGTTCTGGTCCCCCATTGGCCAGTTCCAGAGTAATGATCGGAGACCTCTGTGTTGATAAATGTGTCTGTTTTTGTAAATGTGTATATTGTATGTGTTTGATGTATTTATGCATCATCTGTAAAAGAGACCGTAGTGTCAGTATGACCTCCCTGTCAAAATGGTAAATGACAATAATGAAAGAGAGGCCATTTAACGAGGCTGCAGCAGATAGAGAGGGTAATGATGATAATGAAAAGGAAGAGGCTCTCTCGCTCTCTCCCACTGTGTTGACTGTTGACCAGGGCCATTTAACGAGGCTGCAGCAGATAGAGAGAGGTAATGATGATAATGAAAAGGAAGAGGCTCTCTCGCTCTCTCCCACTGTGTTGACTGTCGACCAGGGCCATTTAACGAGGCTGCAGCAGATAGAGAGAGGTAATGATGATAATGAAAAGGAAGAGGCTCTCTCGCTCTCTCCCACTGTGTTGACTGTCGACCAGGGCCATTTAACGAGGCTGCAGCAGATTGAGAGGGTAATGAGGATAATGAAAAGGAAGAGGCTCTCTCGCTCTCTCCCACTGTGTTGACTGTCGACCAGGGCCGAGTTCGTCATCACTGCACAACAACTCTTCATCACAATGGGCTGAAAGGCCGTCAGCCATTTACTGTTAACATGCACGACTGGATGTTTAATTGCTCAGCTCTGTCTGAGTATTTGCTTGGTATGAGACACACACTCTTAAGAGGACGTATAGATACTTTTATATACGCTCCCATGCACAAACGTACATACAGTTGAAGTTGGACGTTTACATTCTTAGGTTAGAGTCATTAAAACTCGTTTTTCAACCTCTCCACACATTTGTTGTTAACTAACTATAGTTTTGGCAAGTCAGTTAGGACATCTACTATGTGCATGACACAAGTCATTTTTCCAACAATTGTTTACAGACAGATTATTGTACTTATAATTCACTGTATCACAATTCCAGCGGGTCAGAGGTTTACATACACTAAGTTGACTGTGCCTTTAAACAGCTTGGAAAATTCCAGAAAATGATGTCATGGCTTTAGAAGCTTCTAATAGACTAATTAACATAATTTGAGTCAATTGAGGGTGTACCTGTGGATGTATTTAAAGGCCTACCTTCAAACTAAGTGCATCTTTGCTTGACATCATGGGAAAATAAAAATAAATCAGCCAAGACCTCAACAAAAAAATACCTCCACAAGTCTGGTTCATCCTTGAGAGCCATTTCCAAACGCCTGAAGGTACCACATTCATCTGTACAAACAACAGTACGCAAGTATAAACACCATGGGACCAGGCAGCCATCATACCGCTCAGGAAGGAGAAGCGTTCTGTCTCCTAGAGATGAACATACTTTGGTGCAAAAAGTGCAAATCAATCCCAGAACAAGAGCAAAGGACCTTGTGAAGATGCTGGAGGAAACAGATACAAAAGTATCTATATCCACAGTAAAACATATAACGACAAACTGAAATGCCGCTCAGCAAGGAAGAAGCCAGTGCTCCAAAACCACCATAATAAAGCCAGACTACGGTTTGCAACTGCACATGGGGACAAAGATTGTACTTTTTGGAGAAATGTCCTCTGGTCAGATGAAACAAAAAATAGAACTGTTTGGCCATAATGACCATCGTTATGTTTGGAGGAAAAAGGGGGAGGCTTGAAGTAACGTCTCAAGACATCAGTCAGGAAGTTAAAGCTTGGTCGCAAATGGGTCTTCCAAATGGACAATGACTCCAAGCATACTTCCAAAGTTGTGGCAGAATGGCTTAAGGACAACAAAGTCACGGTATTGGAGTGGCCATCACAAAGCCCTGATCTCAATCCTATAGAAAATTTGTTGGAAGAACTGAAAAATTGTGTGAGAGCAAGGAGGCCTACATCCTGACTGAGTTACACCAGCTCTGTCAGGTTGAATGGGCCAAAATTCACCCAATTTATTGTGGGAAGCTTGTGGAAGGCTACCCAAAATGTTTGACCCAAGTTAAAAAAATGTAAAGGAAATGCTACCAAATACTAATTGAGTGTATGTAAACTTCTGACCCACTGGGAATGTGATGAAAGAAATAAATGCTGAAGTAAATCATTCTCTCTCTACTATTATTCTGACATTTCACATTCTTAAAATAATCTGGTGATCCTAATTGACCTAAAACGGGGAATTTTTACTAGGATTAAATGTCAGGAACTGTGAAAAACGGGAGTTTAAATGTTAAGGTGTATGTAAACTTCAACTGTATATACCTGCATGCACATACACACGCATGCACGCACATACACACGCTCTCTCTCCTTTTTCGAGTCTCTTGCACACACTCGCACACAGACACACACACTATCTGTGAATACATTAGCCAGTCCTTGAGGAAAACCACAAAGACTGTCAGACTGGTCTGCAGTGCAGAGGAGAAGAGATGAGCTGCCTATTCAGAGCAGCCTATAGTCACCAGGCTCTCTATCACTGCTGCTCCTCTTAACAACACAAAGGAAGAGGAAATCACACTCTTCTTCTCTGGCTTCTCTGTCCAGGGGGTCCAAACTCAGTCAGTTAGAACAAGACAGTGTTTTGACTCTAGAGATAATTCAGAGCTCAACTAACTCAGAGGTATAACAAGGGATGAAGGTTTACCCTTACTGAAAAACCACATGAATTTCAATGTGAAGTTGCCATGATAACATGTGCAACGGGATAACATGAAAATACACTTGACAGCATTTGAGCACATGTGGGAAAATGACCTCACGTTAAATAATGTGGTCCTTCTGTAGCACAGTTGGTAGAGCATGGCGCTTGTAACGCCAGGGTAGTGGGTTCGATTCCCGGGACCACCCATACGTAGAATGTATGCACACATGACTGTAAGTCGCTTTGGATAAAAGCGTCTGCTAAATGGTATATATTATTATTATATATTATAAATGTGACAACATGGGGATGCAAAATACCATGAAACTAAACGTGAAAACCCAGGTGTCTTTACCCAGAATATTTGACTTTAAAAGGCATAATTGACATGAATTCAATTTAAACAGTCATGGTCCCCTGCAGGACTTGCCTTGCTCCCGGTTTGTTCCAGGGACGTGCCTAAGAGCATTTCTTAGAATATTGTCATGGTCCCCTAGAATGTTTTGTCTAGTTGTGGTGAAAATACAGTAAATCTATAACACATTACTGTATGTTTACAGTTAAATTAAGGTGTTCATTTGAAAGAACAGTATGCTGATGTGTAATGATTACTTGCGACTCAACCTCACTTAGAATTTGAACTCGCAACCTTTCGGTTGCTACTTACCTGATGTTCCTGCTGCGCCAACAGGTCTGTGGACAGAACAGAGATCGGCTATACATATATTGCCAATAATATATTTTTAAACTTTGCCTAATGTGTATATACAACAGCTTGAAGGTTTTATTTGTATACAATGACAGTATGCTGCTGTATTCTAATTTCATTTAAGGCCATGGTTAGGGGTACAGTGCTGTTCACCTGGGGTACAAAAAAGTCAAAGGTACACTTCGCAGGTACACATACAGTGGTTCTTCCTTTAAACGTTGCGTCATACTGCAGCACAGCTTGCGCCATGATGCGGAATGGTACCGTTGGAGTGCGTGACGTCATAGTATTTTACTGTCAGCCATTGTTGCCATTAATGCTAGTTTGACCACCAGAGGGCATATTTGAGAAGCAAAATAGGCCTACTTCAATATACAGTATATCAATCAATCATTCATTCATTTGTGTATGTCATCACACAGCATACAAGTCTTGTCTTTAAATACAGTCAAGCATTTTATTTATAAAACAAAATAACAGAGGGAGCCTTGAATAATTAAACAAGTAATGAACCTGATTGAATTCACAAATGCATTTGACTGTTTTTAATATTTGGCTGTTCTAAAGACGTTAACTGTTAGAACAGACTATCTGGGATTGATTATAATTTGTTAGTAAAATATTATTGTATTTGTTGTGCTGTTTATACTGTTAGAAATGTTGCATAGTTAAATTGATTGTGTTTCTATTCCAGGAAAAAGAATCCTAACATTTCCACACCCTAATTCTAGTCTAACCAATCGCCAAACTCTGAGTCCAAACCCCAGCTCTAGTGATGAGGCGTCAGCAGAACGACGCCAGGAGAATCGCACAGCTAAGAAGACGTTTTACCGCTGCCCGGAGTGTGGGAAAGAGTTTCCTCACCCATCAAAACTACAGAGACATCTTAGAACAGAGACATCGTAGAACAGAGACATCTTAGAACAGAGACATCTTAGAACAGAGACATCGTAGAACAGAGACATCTTAGAACAGAGACATCGTAGAACAGAGACATCGTAGAACAGAGACATCTTAGAACAGAGACATCGTAGAACAGAGACATCGTAGAACAGAGACATCATAGAACAGAGACATCGTAAAACAGAGACATCGTAGAACAGAGACATCGTAGAACAGAGACATCGTAGAACAGAGACATCGTAGAACAGAGACATCGTAGAACAGAGACATCGTAGAACAGAGACATCGTAGAACAGAGACATCGTAGAACAGAGACATCGTAGAACGCACACATGAGAGAAACCATATCCTTGGTCTTTGCCATCTTTGCATTCTCAACATGTGGGAGTTACTCCGGGATGTTCATGATGAGTGGTGGAGTGTAAAAACAGGACCGAGAGCGACCTGAGTATATGGGTGGAATTTGAGTATCCTTTCAGGTTAGTCAAGGTTTCTCTGTTCTCTCTGTTGATCAGGAACAGGACTGTTATGGCCTGCTGACTTATAGGTTGGATGGTAGAAGTAGACACGTGATTGATGGTAGTTGCTATGTAGGGATGGTGGCTGCTATGTAGTGATGGTGGCTGCTATGTAGTGATGGTGGCTGCTATGTAGTGATGGTGGGTGCTATGTAGTGATGGTGGGTGCTATGTAGTGATGGTGGCTGCTATGTAGTGAGGCTGGGTGCTATGTAGTGAGGCTGGGTGCTATGTAGTGAGGCTGGGTGCTATGTAGTGAGGCTGGGTGCTATGTAGTGAGGCTGGGTGCTATGTAGTGATGGTGGGTGCTATGTAGTGATGGTGGGTGCTATGTAGTGATGGTGGGTGCTATGTAGTGAGGCTGGGTGCTATGTAGTGATGGTGGGTGCTATGTAGTGAGGCTGGGTGCTATGTAGTGATGGTGGGTGCTATGTAGTGATGGTGGGTGCTATGTAGTGATGGTGGGTGCTATGTAGTGAGGCTGGGTGCTATATCTACACAGTAGCGCGCATTGCTCTGTAAATGTCATAAATGCAAACCTATGAGTCTGCAACATTGCTGAAATAAATGTAAACTTTGGCATATATCACCCCTGGCTCATTGTTTTGGGAAGACACTCAACATTGTTTGGAGGGTTTTCGACTCACAGGACTACACAACTTGGGAGGAGATAGACAGGTGGGCGGTCGACCCAGGGAGAGTGCCGGAGCCCGCCTGGGATTCGATGGAGCAGTGCGCGGAAGGTTATCGGATAATGGAGTTGGCGAAGCAAGCACGGCAGCGCGACAGGTACGAGAGGCAGCCCCCCAAAAAATGTTGGTGGGGGCAGACGAGGTGTGGGGCTAAGCCAAGTAGCAGACCTGAGCTCACTCCTCATGCTCACTCCTCACTCCTCGTGCGCTATAGGGCAGCCCCCCGAAAGTGCCATGCGAGTGTGGGCATCGAGCCAGGGCGTATGGTGCCTGCTGAGTGTGTCTGGTCGCCGGTACGCCGTTTCGGGCCAGGGTATCCTGCGCCGGCTCTGCGTGCTGTGTCTCCATGGCGCTGGGAGGGTGCAGTGCGTCCTATGCCTGCGCTCCGCTCGTGCCGGGCAAATGTGGGAGTGGAGCCTAAGGGAGAGGTGCGCGTAGTAAGCACTAGATCTCCCGTGCTTACCCACAGCCCGGTTCAACCTGTGCCTGCACTCTGGAGGGTCCGGGCTAGAGTAGTTATCCAGCCCTGGGAAGTGGTGCCAAGGCTGCGCACTAGAGCTCCAGAGTTCCAGTGCTCCCCCACAGCCCGGTCCTTCAGGTGCCTCCTCCTAAGACCAAGCCTCCTGAAGGTCTCCCCAGCCTGGTGGGTCCTGTGGCAGCCCCACGCACCAGACTGTCTCTCTGTCTCCTCCCTACAGGTGGTCCTGCCTGTCCGGCGCTGCCGGAGTCACCCGCCTGTCCGGCGCTGCCGGAGTCTCCCGCCTGTTCGGTGCTGCCAGAGCTCACACCCCTCAGTCCAGAGGCGCTAGAGCCCCTCATTCCAGAGGCGCCAGGGCCTTCCTCTCCAGCGTTGCCGGAGCTTCCCGTCTGCCCAGCGCCATCTGAGCTACCCGTCTGCCCAGCGCCATCTGAGCTACCCGTCTGCCCAGCGCCATCTGAGCTACCCGTCTGCCCAGCGCCATCTGAGCTACCCGTCTGCCCAGCGCCGCCTGAGCCACCCATTTGCCCAGCGCCGCCAGTCTGCCCAGCGCCGCCAGTGCTGACAGTCTGCCCAGCGCCGCCAGTGCCGCCAGTCTGCCCAGTGCCGCCAGTCTTCCCAGCACCGCCAGTGCCGCCAGTCTGCCCAGCACCGCCAGTGCCGCCAGTCTGCCCAGCGCCGCCAGTCAGCCAGGGGCCGCCAGCGCCGCCAGTCAACCAGGGGCCGCCAGTGCCGCCAGTCAGCCAGGGGCCCGCCAGAGCCCCTCAGCCCAGAGCTTCCGCCCCTCTGTCCAGAGCTTCCGCCCCTCTGTCTAGTGGGGTCATTTAGTAGAGTCGCCGTGGTTAGGAGGTCACGGAGGCGGATAATAAGGCGGCCTCAGACGATGGTGAAGTGGGGTCCATGTCCCGCGCCAGAGCCGCCACCGCGGACAGACACCCACCCAGACCCTCCCCTATAGGTTAAGGTTTTGCGGCTGGAGTCCGCACCTTTGGGGGGGGGGCGGGCGTACTGTCACGTTCTGACCTTTATTTCCATTGTTTTGTCATTATTTAGTATGGTCAGGGCGTGAGTTGGGGTGGGCAGTCTGTTTGTTTTTCTAGGTTTTGGGGTATTTCTATGTTTCGGCCTAGTATGGCTCTCAATCAGAGGCAGGTGTCATTAGTTGTCTCTGATTGAGAATTATACTTAGGTAGCCTGGGTTGCACTGCTTGTTCGTGGGTGATTGTCTATGTTGATGGCTTGTTTCAGCACAGTTCGCATTAGCTTCACGGTTGTTATTTCGTTTATTGTTTTTGTATAGTGTTTCAGTGTTTTCTTTATTAAAATTCATGATGAACACATACCACGCCACATTTTGGTCCTCCGATCCTTCTCGCCTCTCCTCTTCAGATGAAGAGGAGGACGGCCGTGACAGATACGGTCTAACGTCAGTTTGCAAAGTTACAAATCACATCACAAGATAGCAGCTAGCTTTATTGCATTGATTTGCTTAGGAATGTCTAGCCAAGCGTATTATGAAAGCTAGCTAGCTAGATTTTGGTTTAGGGAAACAAATGTCGTTCGCTAGCTAGTTACATTAGCTAGCTTAGTTAGCTATGTTACCTCTTCTCGACTTCTTAGTGAGGTAACCAATTAAATGTTACCCCAGCGGCCTGTGCTTGTAGTTTGCACATCCAGATATTGAGCATCACACCATGACTACATTTTACAGTTATTTTCAACACAAAAGCATAAATCAATGGTTATTCGCAAACTGATGTTCTATGAACAAATTATGTGAAATTTCACGTGAAATCATGTTTTTTTCATAAGCGTAGTTTTGTGTCACTGATCTATAGACACTACGCCATAATGTCAAAGTGGAATTATGTTTCTAGAAATGTTTACAAATTAATCAAAAATAAAAAGCTGAATTGTCTTCAGTCAATAAGTATTCAACCCTGTTGTTATGGCAAGCCAAAATAAGTTCAGGAGGAAAAATGTGACTCGTTTCAGGAAACTAGGCGTCACAGGATAGCCATTTGAACGTAATATGAATAAAATGGTTAAATTACGAGCCTAGTTGGTTTAGCCACAGAAAAAGACAGCAACCTTCCTACTACCCATGATTGGCTGAGATAATGAGTGGGCTGGACATGCCGAGAGATGAATTCGGATTGGTCTGCCATGTAACATGAGCTAGTCAGTATGTGTAGGTAATCCTTTCTAATGCGTTTTTTTTTAAAAGATATCACTTGGTCGAACTGCATAAGTGTTGCTCTCCACTTTCTGGAGGACCGAGTTTTGAAATCAGTGGAATTAAAGTACGATAGGAGATGGAGAAAATTCTGGCGTTTTGATTGCAAATATGCGAAAAAAGAACAGACAGAATGCTGTTGTATAATACACCTGTCTCTGGTTTACATCTTCAAACGAAGGGCAACCATGGCGTCCGTGAGGGAGAAGTGTTCATCCATGCTAGCTGACCCGGTGCATTATAGCTCAATAATCCAGCATCAACAACCCAATTTAAATAATAACCCAGCATCAACAACCCAATTTAAAGAAAACAATTGGTTGGTAACTATTTGAAAGCTACGCCCCTAGTAAGCCACGCCTCCAGTCTTCTGATCTTACCCAGGGGATACTAGTTCAAAACAATGGGTTGTTTGTGACTGGCTGGGTTAAAATAACCCATTGTGTGTTCTGTCCAATATCTACCCAAATTGGGTTGTTTTTAACACAGTATTTTTTTAGAGTGTTCTTCTATTTCCGCTAACCGACCTAGTCATGATTTCGGTAAAGTTTTGCTTAGAGCTATGTATGAAATGTAGCCGTAATGCTGAGGCTGCATTGGCACGTGCTACGCTCCTAATCTCTTGATGGTTGCTAGGTAGCATCATCAAGAGCATTTCACTTTACCCATCTCTTCACAAAATAAATGTTATCTACAGTGCATTCGGAAAGTATTCAGACCCCTTGACTTTTTCCACATTTTGTTTTGTTACAGCCTTATTCTAAAATGGATTAAATTAATTGTTTTCATCCTCAATCTACACACAATACCCAAAAATGACAAGGTGAAAACAGGTTTTTTAGAAATCTTTGCAAAAAAAACAAAAAAATTGAAATACCTTATTTACATAAGTATTCAGACCCTTTGCTATGAGACTCAAAATTGAGCTCTGGTGCATCCTGTTTCCATTGATCATCCTTGAGCTGTTTCTACAACTTGATTGGAGTCCACCTGTGGTAAATTCAATTGATTGGACATGATTTGGAAAGGCACATAAGGTCCCACAGTTGACAGTGCATGTCAGAGCAAAAACCAATCCATGAGATTAAAGGAATTGTCCGTACAGATCCAAGACATGATTGTATCGAGGCACAGATCTGGGGAAGGGTACCAAAAAAATTCTGTAGCATTGACGGTCCCCAAGAACACAGTGGCCTCCATCATTCTTAAATGTAAGGAATTTGGAACCACCAAGACTCTTCCTAGAGCACGCCGCCTGGCCAAACTGAGAAGGGCCTTGGTCAGGGAGGTATGAACCCGATGGTCTCTCTGACAGAGCTCCAGAGTTCCAGAGTTCCTACGTGGAGTTGGGAGAACCTTCCAGAAGGACAACCATCTCTGCAGCACTCCACCAATCAGGCTTTTCTGGTAGAGTGGCCAGATGGAAGCCAGTCCTCAGTAAAAGGCACATGACAGCTCGCTTGGAATTTGCCAAAAGGCACATAAAGGACTCTCAGAGCATGAGGAGAGAGAGAGAGAGAGAGAGAGAGAGAGAGAGAGAGAGAGAGAGAGAGAGAGAGAGAGAGAGAGAGAGAGAGAGAGAGAGAATCAAATGTTATTGGTCACATACACATGGTTAGCTTTTGCGAGTGTAGTGAAATGCTTGTGCTTCTAGTTCCGACAATGCAGTAATATCTAACAAATTCACAATGACTACCTTATACACACAGATGTAAATGGATGAATAAGAATATGTACATATAAATATATGGATGAGCAATGGCTGAACGGCATAGGCAAGATGCAGTAGATGGTATAGAATACAGTATATACATATGAGAGGAGTAATGTAAGATATGTAAACATTATTAAAGTGGCCTTGAGATAGAAGCTGTTTTTCAGTCTCTCGGTCCCAGCTTTGATGCACCTGTACTGACCGCGCCTTCTGGATGATCGCATGGTGAACAGGCAGTGGCTCGAGTGGTTGTTGTCCTTGATGATCTTTTTGCCCTTCCTGTGACATCGGGGGCTGTAGGTGTCCTTGAGGTCAGGTAGTTTGCCCCCGGTGATGCGTTGTGCAGACCACACTATCTTCTGGAGAGCCTTGCGGTTGAGGGCGGTGCAGTTGCCGTACCAGGTGGTGATAGGTTTGTGAGTGTTTTTGGTGACAAGCCAAATTTCTTCAGCCTCCTGAGGTTGAAGAGGCGCTGTTGCTCCTTCTTCACCACGCTGTCTGTGTGGGTGGACCATTTCAGTATGTCCGTGATGTGTACGCCAAGGAACTTAAAACTTTCCACCTTCTCCTCTACTGTCCCATCGATGTGGATGGGGGGATGCTTCCTCTGCTGTTTCCGGAGGTCCACGATCATCTCCTTTGTTTTGTTGACGTTGAGTGAGAGGTTATTTTTCCTGACACCACACTTCGAGGGCCCTCACCTCCTCCCTGTAGGCCGTCTCGTTATTGTTGGTAATGATTGAATTGGAAGCAAGCATGGCCACGAAGTCATGGGTGAACAGGGAGTACAGGAGAGGGCTGAGAACACACCCTTGTGGGGCCCCAGTGTTGAGGTTCAGCAGGGTGTTTTTTTATTTTTATTTTTTTATTTCACCTTTATTTAACCAGGTAGGCTAGTTGAGAACAAGTTCTCATTTGCAACTGCGACCTGGCCAAGATAAAGCATAGCAGTGTGAACAGACAACACAGAGTTACACATGGAGTAAACAATTAGCAAGTCAATAACACAGTAGAAAAAAATGGGCAGTCTATATACAATGTGTGCAAAAGGCATGAGGAGGTAGGCGAATAATACAATTTTGCAGATTAACACTGGAGTGATAAATGATCAGATGGGCATGTACAGGTAGAGATATTGGTGTGCAAAAGAGCAGAAAAGTAAATAAATAAAAACAGTATAAAAACAGTATGGGAATGAGGTAGGTGAAAAAGGGTGAGCTATTTACCTATAGACTATGTACAGCTGCAGCGATCGGTTAGCTGCTCGGATAGCTGATGTTTGAAGTTGGTGAGGGAGATAAAAGTCTCCAACTTCAGCGATTTTTGCAATTCGTTCCAGTCACAGGCAGCAGAGTACTGGAACGAAAGGCGGCCAAATGAGGTGTTGGCTTTAGGGATGATCAGTGAGATACACCTGCTGGAGCGCGTGCTACGGATGGGTGTTGCCATCGTGACCAGTGAACTGAGATAAGGCGGAGCTCGTTTGGAGGTTTGATAGCACAGTGTCCAATGACGGGCCGAAAGTATATAGAATGGTGTCGTCTGCGTAGAGGTGGATCAGGGAATCGCCCGCAGCAAGAGCAACATCATTGATATATACAGAGAAAAGAGTCGGCCCGAGAATTGAACCCTGTGGCACCCCCATAGAGACTGCCAGAGGACCGGACAGCATGCCCTCTGATTTGACACACTGAACTCTGTCTGCAAAGTAATTGGTGAACCAGGCAAGGCAGTCATCCGAAAAACCGAGGCTGTTGAGTCTGCCGATAAGAATTTGGTGATTGACAGAGTCGAAAGCCTTGGCGAGGTCGATGAAGACGGCTGCACAGTACTGTCTTTTATCGATGGCGGTTATGATATCATTTAGTACCTTGAGTGTGGCTGAGGTGCACCCGTGACCGGCTCGGAAACCAGATTGCACAGCGGAGAAGGTACGGTGGGATTCGAGATGGTCAGTGACCTGTTTGTTGACTTGGCTTTCGAAGACCTTAGATAGGCAGGGCAGGATGGATATAGGTCTATAGCAGTTTGCGTCCAGGGTGTCTCCCCTTTGAAGAGGGGGATGACTGCGGCAGCTTTCAATCCTTGGGGATCTCAGACGATATGAAAGAGAGGTTGAACAGGCTGGTAATAGGGGTTGCGACAATGGCGGCAGATAGTTTCAGAAATAGCGGGTCCAGATTGTCAAGCCCAGCTGATTTGTACGGGTCCAGGTTTTGCAGCTCTTTCAGAACATCTGCTATCTGGATTTGGGTAAAGGAGAACCTGGAGAGGCTTGGGTGAGGAACTACGGGGGCGGAGCTGTTGGCCGAGGTTGGAGTAGCCAGGCGGAAGGCATGGCCAGCCGTTGAGAAGTGCTTATTGAAGTTTTCGATAATCATGGATTTATCGGTGGAGACCGTGTTTCCTAGCCTCAGTGCAGTGGGCAGCTGGGAGGAGGTGCTCTTGTTCTCCATGGACTTCACAGTGTCCCAGAACTTTTTGGAGTTGGAGCTACAGGATGCAAACTTCTGCCTGAAGAAGCTGGCCTTAGCTTTCCTGACTGACTGCGTGTATTGGTTCCTGACTTCCCTGAACAGTTGCAAATCACGGGGGCTATTCGATGCTATTGCAGGGTGTAGATGTTGTTTCCTACTTTCACCACATGGGGGCGGCCTGTCAGAAAGTCCAGGACCCAGTTGCACAGGGCGGGGTCGAGCTTAATGACGAGTTTGGTGTGTGTACATTTGTGTTGGTGCATGTGTTTTCGTCTTTGAATACTGGTGGACATGCCTAATACACAATGCATTACCCGGTTGGGTAATGAGGCCACAGAGCAACTTGGCTAGTTCTCAGATCTTGATGTTTTGAATTATTTCCTTCCCTTAGCTACTGCTGGCTGTCTCCTATAGAAGAGGAGTGTTAACACTGTCAACGAATCAGGAGGAGAGCAGTGTAGTAGAGGAGAGGTTTGGAGAGTAGAGGACCATGTCCCTGATACTAACCCAATTAGACACTAAACACTTCTCAACCAATTTAAAGTCTGCAGTAAATAAGGTGGCATGAGAGAACATTTGCATATTTTACTCAGCTACACTGTGTGTGTGTTCTCTACATGACTTAGTGATCATTTCCTGGTGTGTCATCATGCCATGCCATAGATACACACGGTGTGGCATGGCTTAACCTGACCACGGCCCGGTACAGCCATAAGGTAGTCCCGTTACTCCCATGTAAAATTGCCTACTTTACGGACCACCGGACAGCGGCTGTATTCTTTTTTTTGTATCATTCTATAAACATATTGGACACGCTTGGTTGGTCAAATATAACATACTTCCATGTCGTCCTAATCAACAAACTGAAGAGTAGGATTTTTGAAAAATTATAAAGGGATAACTAATGTAAACTGTATTGTGTCTGTGTACCTTGTCTATGTATGAGCTGGAAGTAGAAGCCTAAGTATTGTTGTCCATTAGCTTACTCCAATTAGGGGAAGGGGGAGAGGTAGGTTTAGGGGAAGGGGGAGAGGTAGGGAAAGGGGGAGAGGTAGGGCTAGGGAAAGGGGGAGAGGTAGGGTTAGGGAAAGGGGGAGAGGTAGGGTTAGGGGAAGGGGGAGAGGTAGGGTTTGGGGAAAATAATAAAGGAAAAATATATATACAGGGGATTGGAAATTATGCAAACAATTACGTTGATAGAACCCACAATCTATCTGCAATATTAAAGCTTATCTACCCCTAAATAAATAAATAAATAAATATATACATTAAAACTACATCATACCTAAAAAAAAAAAGTCCATAGATGATATATGAATAAAAAAAAAGATTCCCTCGTTATTTCGAGATCACAACTTATTTATCTGATGATCATGAGATAAACTCTATAAATAGGAGTATGGACGTATTGATGCTAGATTGACAGTATGGCTAAGCCCCCGGTGGATCAGTGCATACGTTTTAATTGATTGCTACAGTTAGGGATGGTACATTTCATCCTAACATCATGCTTTCATTTGTGTTTGGAGCTCATTGTCAGTATATAAGTTAGAACGTTAGCAAGCTAAATGTCCCTTACTGTGAGCTAAGAGCTTGTGGGGGAGCTAAGCCCTCGGAGCCTGATGTCAGGATGCTGCTTTGTAGGCTGTTTCATATGTAAGGCTCCTTGCAGGCAAATTAGCTGTCAGCACTTTATAAATTGATGCATATAATCCAAAGTGGGTGAGCTCTATTCCTAGCAGGCTGATCAGATTCAATTAGCAGCTTCATAGGCTCATGTCAGGATGCTGCCTTGTAGGCTGTTTCATATGTAAGGCTCCTTGCAGGCAAATTAGCTGTCAGCGCTTCATAGGTTGATGCATATAATCCAAGATGGGAGAGCTCTATTCAATAGCAGCCTCAGAGGCTGATAATAAATCAGGATGCTACCTTGTAGGCGGTTTCATATGTAAAGCCTCTGAGGCTGCTATTGAATCTGATCAATCCCCCATATACAGTGGGGCAAAAACGTATTTAGTCAGCCACCAATTGTGCAAGTTCTCCCACTTAAAAAGATGAGAGAGGCCGGTAATTTTCATCATAGGTACACTTCAACTATGACAGACAAAATGAGAGAAAAAAATCCAGAAAATCACATTGTTGGATTTTTGAAGAATTTATTTGCAAATGATGGTGGAAAATAAGTATTTGGTCTATCTACTAAAAGAGTTTTCATCTGTATTTTCGTAGCTGTCTATATACCACCACAGACTGATGCACTAAGACCGCACTGAATGAGCTGTATAGCGCCATAAGCAAACAGGAAAACGCTCATCCAGAGGCGGCACTCCTCGTGGCCGGGGACTCTAATGAAGGGAAACTTAAATCCGTTTCACCTCATTTCTATTAGCATCTTAAATGTGCAACTAGAAGGAAAAAAACTCTAGACCACCTTTACTCCACACACAGAGACACGTACAAAGCTCTCCCTCGCCCTCCATTTGGCAAATCTGACCATAATTCTATTCCCCTGACACCTGCTTACAAGCAAAAATGAAAGCAATAAGCACCAATGACTCAGTCAATAAAAAAGTGGTCAGCTGAAGCAGATGCTAAGCTACAGGACTTTTTTGCAAGCAGACTGGAATATGTTTCGAGATTCTTCTGATGGCATTGAGGAGTACACCACATCAGTCACTGGCTTCATCAATAAGTGCATCGATGACGTCATCCCCACAGTAAACGTACGTACATACCCCAACCAGAAGCCATGGATTACAGGCAACATCCACACCGAGCTAAAGGGTAGAGTTGCCACTTTCAAGGAGCAGGACTCTAATGTTGGTCACACATATTAAGCAGATGTTATTGCGGGTGCAGTGAAATGCTTGTGGGTGAGCTTAATGATGAGCTTGGAGGGTACTATGGTGTTGAAGGCTGAGCTGTAGTCAATGAACAGCATTCTTACATAGGTATTCCTTTTGTCCAGATGGGATAGGGAAGTGTGCAGTGCGATGGCGATTGCGTCATCCATGGATCTAGGTGTCGGGTAAGGTGGAGCTGATATGATCCTTAACTAGCCTCTCAAAGCACTTCATGATGACAGAAGTGAGTGCTATGGGGCAATTGTCATTTAGTTCAGTTACCTTCGCTTTCTTGGGTACAGGAACAATGGACATCTTGAAGCAAGTAGGGACAGCAGACTGTTATAGGGAGAGATTGAATACATAAACACTCCGGCCAGCTGCACATGCTCTGAGGACGCGGCTGGGGGTGCCGTCTGGGCTGGTAGCCTTGCGAGGGTTAACACACTTAAATGTCTTACTCACGCCGACCATGGAGAACGAGAGCTCACCATCCTCGGAAGTGGCGTTGGCCCGCGTTGGCAGCACTGTGCTTTCCTCGGAGCAGGCGAAGAAGGTGTTTAGCTTGTTCGGTAGCAAGACGTCTGTGTCTGTGACGTGGCTTGTTTTCCCTTTAAAATCCGTGACTGTCTGGAGTCCACATACATATTGTGTCTGAGCCATTGAATTGCGACTCCACTTTGTCTCTGTACTGAAGTTTTGCCTGTTTTTTTTGCTTTACGGAGGGCATAACTGGACGGTTTCTACTTGACCATATTCCCAGTCACCTTGCCGTGGTTAAATGCGTTGTTCGCGCTTTCAGTTTTGTGCGAATGCTGCCATCTAGCCACGGTTTTTGGTTTGGATAGGCATTAATTGTCTCAGTGGGAACCACATCTCCTATACACTTCCTGATGAACTCAGTCACCGTGTCAATGTATACGCCAATGATATTCTCAGAGGCAACCTGGAACATATCCCAGTCCGAGTGATCAAAACTATTTCGAAGATTACGATTTGGCAGACCAGCGTTGAACAGTCCATACCACGGATACTTCCTGTTTGAGTTTCTTAATATAGGAAGGGAGGCGCAGAATGGAGGCATGATCTGATTTGCCGAAAGGAGGGCGGGGTGGGTTTTGTAGCCATCCCAAAAGGGAAAGTAGCAATGGTCAAGAGTTTTGGGGATTCACTTTATTGAAGTCCCCAGCTA